>NW_005842670.1:41915-53949 GCF_000455745.1 Alligator sinensis | reverse complement strand
GTTCTGTTCGGTTCCCAGGTCCCCCGGAGCTGTTAAGATTCCGTGGGTTCAAAAATTGGGTATATAGGATAGGGATACGTCTAGGATTGCGCTCGGTGACGGGGAGGGGCTAGAGGCTAAACAGACCTCCGTTGCCTGCTTAAGAAAGGTGCGTTGGGTCCGCAAGGGTCCACATCGCTTGGAGATCTTCACACAGCGCGAAGTCTCCTCCTCCTGGTGAGTTCTGTATCTCTCCAGGTTTCCTCTCTCTCCGACTTGGGCGGAAACTACCCAAGCCTTTTGTACGGCTAGCAAGCCAATAGCTAGCCGCCACGTATGCCTACATTTAGGACCGGCCAATAATGTGGCACGAATCTAAATACAAATGGCGGGAACTCCTTTGCACCGTGCATCACTATGATGCAAAAGAAATGCACCATGCAAAGAAGGCTACAAACAGCGGGAAATACTCTTTTGCAAGCGGGTTCTCCTATTGCAGCAGAAAACTCTACCGTGCAAAAAAGCTGCAATTTGGCGGGAACATAATTTAGCGGTGCTGAAGCACACAAAAACAAAAAACCACAACTTTGGGTTGTGACATAGTCCAGTACTATGCAGAATAAAAGTGACAGATATTGATCCTTGCTAAATGTAATCAAGTCTACTATATAAATCCACTGAACAGATCAGTTTGTAGTCATAAATTGTTATAGTTTAAAAATGAAAACCTAAAATGTGTTTATGAAAGAAGGTGGTTATTTTGGTTTAGTGCACAAAAGAATTGATTTCAGTAGTTTTGTCTGAATAAAGGCAATTCCAAAGCTTGTTAACAGAGCTATTCTTTGATGGGTCAAGTTCCTATTCCTCATTTATTTTTGTTGCATTAAAAGTGCTCTTGTAAAAGATTCTTAAGTAAGTCATTTAGGGCTTGATTGTAGAAATCAGTGGCCAATCCCATTGATCCCAATTGAATGAGATAAAGTACTTATAATGTGCCACTGTATATGATCCTGTTAAGTGCTGTATGCCTGCTGTACAAGCCTATTCCTTTACAAACACATTTCCTGATTAATGTATAGTGATTTATTTATAAAAATGTCCCAGCTTTTCTTTTCTTCTTGTGATTTCAGCCTAAATTCTTGGGAGACAGAAGGCCACCAGTACTGGCTGTTATTCTCCGTGCTGCTCGAAATGACCGGAGGCTGGCAGGATTCCAGCTTGTGCTCTACTTGAATCTAAATTCCACAAGACCTAGGATGCAAGTATTTATGTCAAATATAACTGCACCAAGTAGATGGAAGTTCTGTGCTGATGCCTCAGTAATAAATTCTAATAAAGCAGCGGTGAGGTTCAAACGTTACCTGATCAACAGTACATGAAGTATAAATATTCTAGTATGTTTTACACTGAAAATAAAGTAAGTATTTTTCTCCATTAGGGTTATCTAAAATGGGGTCAAGATTGCCGTGACTATAAAATTGCTGCAAAAGTTGCAACTGGTCAATTTGATGATCGTCCAGCCATGCAGATGAAGCTAGAGTGGCCTACTATCCCTTCAAGACTCAAAAGAGCTGAAAGATGGTAAGATTTTACCCATCAGTTTCTGAAAAAGCCACATTCAGCAAAAAACTTGGATCAGTCTGGAAGGTTTTTTGTGGGCAAAACTAAAACAATAGGAAGGTGTAACAGGAAGCTTGTCACTTAAGCGGGGAAGAGGCTCCATGAGAAGCAGCCTGTAGGTGTGGCAGGGACCAATTAGAGAGTCACCTGACCGGAAGGGGGCTGGGGCTTGAAGCATATAAGCCCAGGACCTGAGCTGGGCAGGCAGTCTAGCCCTAGAGCCATGGGGAGAGGAGCTTCTGGGCAGCAGGGCTGCAGTGGAGCTCCTGAGTAACATCTGGGCTGGGGGCAAGTATCTGGAGGTTTGAGGAAGGGACTAAAGGGAAGGAAAGGAAGTCCCAGCTGGTCCTGAAGTGAGAAGAGGGGCCAGGGATCCCAGAAGTTTACTGATGAGGTGAGTGTCAGAAAGGCCAGGAACTTCAAGGTTTGTAGCCCAGGAAGGGTGAGTGTTGGCAGGGCCAGACAGCTTGGAGGCCTGTAGCCCAGGACGGGTGTGTGTAAACACTAACAGGGCTAGACAGCCTGAAGGTCTCATTGGCCCAGGAGGCTCAATTTTCCCAGGAGCAGGGCCAGGGCCTAGAAAGAGGGGCCAAAGACTGGGGGTCACAGTCAGAGACTAAGGTGGGGCAAGCAGCCTATAGTCCAAGAGGGGCAAGGACTGGGGCTAGGAGCCCATAGCCCAGGCGAGCCACATGTCAGCCAAAATTAGTATCATGTGTGAGGCATAGGCATGCTGTAAAGGGCAGCTGGAGCCCCAGAATTAGCCCTTAAGGCAATGAGCACAAATACCTGTGTTCATGAGAAGAGATCTGACTTGAGGAGTCCTGGGGCAGTCTCCTTTTTCTGAAAGTAACATTTCATCAAGGCATGGTGGGCAAGGAGAAGGGCCGAGTGCCCAAAAAAGGACGGGGGTGGGGGGGGGGGGGAGTTCCAGGGGCATACCAGCTTCAAGCCAAACTGCTACAGAATGTTTGGCGTGTGTGTGTGTGTGTGTGTGTGTGTGTGTGTGAAGTGGAGCACAACAGGGCCATTTGAAACACAATGTTAACTACATGCTAATTGTTAAGGGGAGTGTTGCAGATGTAGGATTGAAATTACAAATCTGTTTTTTTAGTTATTTTAATATATTGGTGTGCCTCACTTTCAGTGTTGACTCTCTTTCATGCAGCCAAGCTGTCCTTGTTCCTGACTGCTGCCAGGTGCTTCCTGAGTGCTACTATGTACTCTAGCAATGTTTGGTATTCTAATACTGCTGCCTCCCCGCTTGTGTCCAGCTCTGCACAATACCATGCATGGGTGTGTGATAGATTTAGTGGCAGATGCCAGAGTTTTGGCATTTACTTCATGAGTGTTTCCAACCTGAATAGAATTTTAAATAATCTCTTCCAGGAAGATCAATTAAATCCCTTTATTCTGTTTTCCAGGGTTTATGAACTTGTTCCAGGACTCGCCTACATGTTTGGATTCTTCCAAAAGGAAGAACACAATCCCCCTCAACAGGCCACTCTGGTGATGGCTCTGAGTTCTCCAAGAACCTGCGATGTTGTTCTCAAACTACCAGATGTAAATATTTTACTGACTTTTTAAAAAACATTTGCTAAAGCATTTTACCACTCATGAAATTGAAGGTTTATAGCTTTGGCTTGAGCCACAATTTTTCCCCAATGAATAAAACCCTATGCTTCTGTTGTTTTCAGTTTTGTTTTATAAAAAATATATCTCATAAATGACTGCTCTTCTCACTCTAAGGGGCTTAAAAATAAACTGGTGTTCCTCCACAGAATAAGAAAAATACATTCCGGTCCTCCCCAGCAGTCACACCAAGAAATGATAGTTCTTACAGCATGCTTGAAAGGATGACAATTCAGGGTCCAGAGAGGCAGAACTTATTTGCCCCTTACGTGACCAAGGATCATGACAGATCCTATAAACAGCCCTTTTAAGTTGACCAACCCCCACCTTGACTCTTCTAATCTTGATTGCAATAGTACAGGCAAGGACAGAGTTCATCTGTCAGGTGAACAGGTCCCAAACCAGTAGGGTTTTAGATAGGTCTGATGCATGCTTCCTCAAAATGCTGTATCAATGACTATCAAACCTAGTCTATAACACTTCTATTTTTGCAGAGACTGTAGATGTGCCAAATAATGTACTGTTTTGCAGTTTAAAGAAATGAGGATTTCCATTCATTTTCACTTGTGTGAACTAAGCATATATTGAAACTTAGACTTTGGAGTATAACATGGCTTTATCTGATTGTTATATAAAATGTTGCTTTCACTCGCACAATATATCTTGTATCTACTGTTGGTTTTATTTCCCCGATTCATTTTCAGGTCACAGTTTATGACAGAGCTATAAAACTCGCTGTGCCATTGCCTTTTAGTCCCCAGATATCAACCTCAGCACTACAGTACCCTGACTGGAATTTCCATTCTGTGCCATTCTCGGTCATTGGAAATCTTAAAGGTCAGCAATTCATCTACTTTGAAAATATGCACTCTAGAGACTCTGTCAATATCTACAATATTTCTGACATTGTATGGAATTATTATGCATTCATTTAAAAATCAAATAGACTCCAAAGAATAAATGTAAATGTGTAATTAAAGACAGTGAGATCACAGAGGTAAGAATGAAGACAAAATTGTATTAACATTTAAATCTATTTGAATCCAGGTCAGAAATCAGGACTTGATTTTGTGCAATTGGGACTTCAGTGACAGTAATGAGAGAGAGAATTTCCCAAATTTACACACATTTATATTTTAGATTAAATATCTCTCTAGAAAATGACCAAGTGACTAGTAATTTTGAGTGCCTCACCTTCTGGATATGTACCATGAGCTGTGCTATTAAAGAGCAGTTGATATCACTTAAATTCTGGCCAATCAATTAATTAATCTGTATTTTGAAGAAGTTACTTGCATATTAGTGGAGCACTAAGTTCCTTGGCCATTTTCAATGAAAGGGCCATATTCAGCTGTAGTGTAAGCAGGCACAAGTTTTTAAAGCTAGTGGATTTGTATCAGAGATACCAAGGTTTTTTTTCCCCAAATCAGCATGGGGAGAAAAGCCGTTCCTCTGGTGTTTGCATGCAGGGAAATCTTATTTAAATACATTGTCTGTCATTAAACTGCTGCGAGAAGCGGCGCATGCTCAGCAATGGAAACCAACTCTGAAGCCGATTGAATGCAGCCCACACTGAGCATGCCTGTAAAACAAGTGGCCCATATTGGGCAAGCACACTGATGATAACCTACCACAAGGCTAAGTTAGTGCTGCAGCCCATCTAAATGATATATAGTGCCCGTTGTGCTCAGTCCCTCATAGCACCAACTCATTTTAAACCCACTTTTTAAACTTCATCAACTGCATTTTGACTTCCCCTTCACTCCCACAGCTGAGTAGCACCTTTCTTTCCTGTTTCCAATGATTCCTGTTTCTTCACCAGCCTTAAATGTCTGGCAAACACCACCAAACATCTGTGCAGATGAGAGGCCTCTTTTGGTCCGTCGCATGTGACTGGCGTGTCTCCACTCTCTCATGGCATGGAGCCAGACCAGGTGGCTACACGCCTTATCTACATATACCTTTTTGGAGGGTCTCAGAACTTGTAACAAGAACACCCAGTTCCAGTTGCAAGTGGGGTGCTAATTAGCACATGGATCCTTTGTGTAGGGGTTATCTGGAGTACACATGCATACTGAACAGTGCTGAGCTGTAGGGTCACCATGGCTTGAAGTGCTCTGCTGGGGCCCAGCTCAGTGAACTATGGGACATAGTATGAGCCTTTTGGCTTTAAGATCATATCATGCATAGTTTTTACTGTATATGAGTAGGTATAAAAGTGTAGCTCAAAAGTGTGTTTCTGGAGTACCTGTGTTGAAACTTGTGGCAGTTTCCAAAAAATGGGAAATGCGTCGCTTCTAGATGAATTAACCTTGTAGGTACCCATAGTAATTTTTGTGTGTGCAAATTACTACAGGTATGCTTGTTTCAAAGTTGGTGTTTTTGGTTCCGTGCATTTTGTTCATCCAGCACATGCTCAGGGTGGGAACAGAACCTGGGTAGGGTCTGAAAGTAAGTGGGGGAAGAAGTTGGTGAAGGGAGTAAAGGACAAGAGGGCCACTTGACCTCCTCTCCCCAGCCACTATTTTCCCTGCTGTAGCAGTGGTGGGGAAATTAAAAATGTATAAATTTTACATATATAGAATATAATTATTGGGGGGTGTCTTAAATTCAGGTTCATATTAGAGTTGAGTAAATATGGTAAATTTGGACTAATGTGAGCACAACAGAGTTGGTTTGTTAATACAACCATGGGAGTTTGACCCATGGAACATACAGGTGCAATTCCTTGAGGTAAATCCTAATCCGAACTGATCAGAAAATTTCTCATAAAATGAGTTTAGTGAAAAATGGGGTGGGGAACATGACAATATGTGAAAGTGATTATTTTCTTTGGTTTGTTAACCAGCTCCAATTAGATATAAATCATTATAATGCATAAATCCATATAGCTGTCAAATACTCTTTGGTGTAACTCTACCTTCTAATGCAACTCGTTTATGAATAGTAATGGTTAATGATGTGGCAATTACTAACCCTGTTGGGGAAATTCTGTCCTTTTCACTGTAGCAAGACTGCTAGAGTCAATAGGCCAAGTGAATAGCATTGTGCCAGTGCAAATGAAAGCAGAAATTCCTTCTGCAGAGTTTAAAATCATCACATTTCTGCTCACTAGTTTGTAATAAAAAGCAAAGTTTTTCTTCTCACACTGATGAAAATCTGAAATTGTTTAATCTAATTAGGCTATTTTGCATTTATGGTGCAGAAATTGATCCAACATGTTAAAAAGCAATTTCTAAATAGAAAAATTAAAATGTATAATGTTTGCTAACAGTGGGCTTTTCCTTTTTCAGCACATTGTTTAATATCCAAAAATATGATCACAACCTTCAATGATGTTGTATTTAACTATTCAATGCCTGCAAATTGCTACCACATCTTGGCCCAGGACTGTAGCCCGGAACTGAAGTTCCTAATTTTGATGAAGCAATCTGAAGAATCACCTGACCTTAAAGAACTCAATGTCAAGCTTGCCAGTCAGTAAGTAATTTTAAATTATGTGACAATTAGGCCCCTGACACACACTACTCTTAAAATGATATTAACCGGTTAATTACATCTTAAATTGTAACCAGGCCACAGTTTAAAACAATTAATGGAGTCATAGAATATCTAATGAGCCATAAAGTTGTTCCCCAAAAATCTGTAATAACTTTGTAATTGGTTCCTATCATTCCATTGATCATGTGGTGAGGTGTACCCCCAAGGCTGGGAGCCCCATCAGTTGTGGGTTTCAGGCTGCAGGAGTGCATGGTTACACTGCTACAGCCAGGGGGACAGATCAGCTGATGAAACTCTAAGCTGTGGGAGCACATGGTATGCCCTCAGAGCTGGGAGCCCTATCACCTAAGGGGGCTCCTAGCTGCAAGAGCCTGATAGTTGCCAGTACAGGGAGACCCCTCATGATAAGCAATAAGGCACAATGAGATCTCCTGTGTGATCCACACAGTTGTACTTCCTGCCATGCATGTGTGGCATGGCAAGAAGCACAATTGTGTAGATCACACATCATATCCTATCACATCTTTACCTGCACATCTGGCAGGGGCCTTAGAGAACAAGGTAATTACATAGTAATCCTCTGTAAATCTGAGGATTAGATGATTAAAGGACATTTGTAATGGAACAGAATTCTCCCAAAGTCAATCGAAAAACTCCTATTTCTTGTTAGGATCTATTTCTTGTTAGGTTTTTTATCTCTTGATCAGTCCTTTCAATCCAAATGAAGTCCGTAACAATCAGGAATCTCCATTGTTGAGGAGCTGCTCATGAAGCAGTGGATGTTAGTTGTTTGAGCCCAATTCTTAGTGATTTGATTATAAAGCCAGAAGAGACTATTGTAATCATTTAGCTGGCCTCTCCAGTAATTAGTACGACATGACAATCTCAGCAGAAATGATGAGAAGTAAGTGTAGATGGAAACTGAATTATGCTTTCATTTTAGAAGGGACAGTTCCCTTATTCCAAGCCTAATGGCCCACATGTTTTATCAAGTCAGTTTGGGATACACTATATTTCATATTACCCAGTAACTTTGCAGAATACCTGATACAAAAGTTTGATATTACTGTGTGATCTTGTATTTGACAATTGTGTAGCACAAGAAATATAGGGAACACTCTCTAAAGGGAACAAAGAAATTTTGATGTGAAAATTGTCATCACAGTTATCTTTGATTTCTTGAAATCACTGATGGGTTTTTCCCCAGCTGCAGTATATTGATGGGGTAGCATATTCCATACCTGTCTGGTGACAAAGTAAAAGGATGTGCCTCCTAAGGTCATCAGTATAGCAGTTTGGGTTCTTTTTCCATTCCCTGGTCATTTCATGTATTTGGACAAAGCTCCTCTGGCTACTGATATTTTTTATGAAGCAGTGGGCACTGTCTGGGGTTCTCTGCTCAATCTCTCCTCCTAGTACCTTGTTTTACACCCTTAAACATGCTCCCAGGCCTCTTTTCAGTATTATTTTTTGTCATAAGAAATTATGTCCTTTTTGTGTCTTATGGTCCTTCCCTTACCTGAAAGACGGGACTTTAACTTGGTAGGGGAGGATTCTGACCTACTAGAAGTCAAATAGGCTAGTCCATTTCAGAAGTGGTGACATTTTTTTGTTTAATGTTTGAAGAGGTGACCAAACCTGAAGTTATTACTGATCATTTGTATTTTGAAGTTGTATTTTTACATAGAATCTGGTTTGGGTGTTTTGCTTCAGTGAGAGATTGAAGGATCTTGGCATATGACACAATGAAAGCCACAAGAATTGCACGTTGTGTGAATTGAGTAACACACAAGAAACATATCTTCGATTGAATTCATTTTTCTTCTTTTTAAAGTGAGATTAATATGTATCCTTCAAATGGACATGTCTGGCTGAAGATAAATGGTGTTCAAGTCCCAAAAGACTATGTCCCATACACATCTAATTCTGGTAGGTGACATGATATATATATTGTATTGCATCCTCTTTGCCAGGTGGGTTAACCCCACAGATATAGTATCAATATTCTGCTTAAAAAACAAGTGTATTACTGTAGACTCATGGACAGGATTTAGGGAACAGGAACTTGGTCCTGAAGGCTTCAATCAAAGTAAAGTTTGTTCAACTGGCATGAGTCATGCCAAAGCTGCTTGCACTAGTTCAGTCCATAATTGGGGATATGCAGAGGAACAATGGTGGGACAACATACAGGGCAAACATTGCTCCATTTGCACATCTCACATGCTATTTTTTTGCTCTGGCTCCACATAGGAAGACAGCAATGAGGATGAGCAAAAAAGGGGTTACTGGCTTTGCATAAACAGCTACAGTGCCTTAGTAAATCACAAGCCAGTGCTGTGGATGTGGTGTATCAATTGCTCATTCTACCCCTTCCTCAATGAATAATATTTCATCAAACTTTCCAGCCAGTAGAGCAGACCCTTTCTGGCCTTCCTGGTGAAACTGTGTGTGTTAAAATCAATGGGTGCTGGTACTGAAAGTCTGTTTCAAAGAAAAGTAATTTTGCTTTTGTGTTGCAGAAGCATACATGTTGATCACCAGTGAGAAGGATGGGTATTTGATAAAAGCCACAGAATATGGCATAGATAGACTTTATTTTGATGGACATACGCTTGAGGTATTCCCCCCACCCACCCCATTTTTTCAATATTTTAATTTTTATAAAATAAAAATTTCAATGAACCTTTTTGTTTTTTTCCCCCTGCAGATTCAGGTTGCTTTCTGGATGGCAGGAAAAACATGTGGCATTTGTGGAAAATATGATGGTGAAAGGAAACAGGAATATCAGATGCCTAGTGGAAATGTAGCAAAAGATGCAGTGAGCTTTGCTCAGTCCTGGGTTCTCCCAGAAGACCCTTGTGCTGGAGGTATTAAGATTCTAATACATATCAGCAGTAATTGATTAGCTTTTAGTATAGTAGTCATGTTTATATAGCTAGATGTGTTGTAGTGAATACAAATTGCAGAGGTGGACAGTGGAGTACTTGCCAGTTTGCTTCTGGACTTGCTTTTCCACTATCAGTGTGGTTATGTCAACAGCCAAAGTAAATTATTTTTTCTAAGATTGCAAGCTCATTGTTTGTTTCACTGTTACAGCGGCTTAGTTTCTATTATGCAATGCATGTGCGCCTCGGGTCATGACATGAAAGCTATTGTGCAATGTATGTCAGGGAAGAGCTAGTAAATACACATGAAAAGTACCTACTTCCTTTACGGCTGACAAAAGATTTTGATTTGAGTTGATACTCATCATGCGCAGAAGAGAAGCTTTGGGTGCCTAGAAAGCTTTGATGTCAAAGCCAGAGATGTCTACAGAGTTTAGGTATTTGTAGGGTTCAGAAGCAACTGGTTCAATATGTCTGATCCTCTTCCCATTGAAATCAATAGCAAAACTGCCACCAGCTTCATTTGGAATAGACTTTGTGTATTCGTTGACTTCCTTCAATCTGATTTAATTGAATCAATCAACATAATCAACCACAGCTGGAGAAACAGGTTGTTGGCTGTAGCCATGTTGGTCTAGGGATATAGGCAGGGAAGGTTCTTTGGGTAGATGTGATATCTTTTATTAGACCAACTAAGTAGTTCTTGGTTGTAGCTGTGTTGGCCTAAGGAGAAACATGCGTGCTTTCTAAAATGGCTTTAAAACAATTGTCTTGTAGCCTGTAAACTGCAACGCATGGCTGTTAGAATTGAGAAGCCAGTTGGTTTTGAAAAACAGATCTCAGAATGCCATTCGGTCGAGCCAGTTTTACGCTGCGTGAAAGGATGCTCAGCCACCAAAACCGTTCCCATCTCTGTTGGCTTCCGTTGTGCGCTAGCTGGTAAGTCTACACAAGCCATATCCGGTCAGCAGACTCCAGCCTGTTTGCTCAGCCAGCATGTCCACATCGCACTGTTAAGACTCCCAGGAGTTAGCACCCCCCAGCTCTGCAGCTGTAGGAGGGAGAGCAGCCCCCTCCTGCCACACAGCTGTTCCAGATGCAGACAGTTTGCCAAGAACCTTCAGCCCAGAGGGGGGAGGAGGGAAGAGACACAGGCACATCTAGAAAGGGGAAAGCTGGGGTGAGGTGCATCAGCACCTACAAATGCACTATTTTCTCCCATTAAAAAACAGAAGTGACAATTTTTGCCTGATCTGGCACCAGAAAGCAGTTTAAAGCTGGGACTAAACACAAGTACAGGCTGCAGACTGCTTGAAAAGTGGCTGATCTGGTAAAAATCTGACCCCTCATTGAATGAGGTATCTGATAAAGACATTTCAAAATGTAGCATCTTTTGTAATTTGCCTGGGAAGTTCCCCCTGAGGTCTTCAGCACCGCCTGGGGAACCCCAAGAAGAGCTTCCCTCTGCTGCCTCCCCCACTCACTCCTAGGGTGAGACCAGCAGCACTGGCTGTTGCTGAGGCACCAGCTGGATTCCCCTTGCCCTGGAACCAGCAGGACCTCCTGTCTTGTCCGGGGTAACCTGTAACCCCGACGCTTTGCAGAAACACCCCGAGTTGCAGCTGGGAGCTGCACTTCTGCCTGCACCCAGCATGTTTCACTCTTAGGGTCGCCAGCTCTATTTGAATCTATTCTAGGAGGTTTCATCACATGACGTAGCATTAATGACTGATCTACTGTCCGGAGTAGACTTTACGCCAAAGAGGCAAATGCACGTTATTACTACATTTAAAGAACTCACTGAACTGCTGTATAAACTGGATTTAACATTTAATTGAATGAACGTCCTATCATGTGCCTGCGGGGCGACTCTCGGCAGTCTCCTGGGGAATTTAGGTCTAATTCCTCGGGTCTCTAGGGCAATCCTGGGCGGTTGGCAACCCTATCTACTCTCCCAGGCGCCGCTGAAGCAAAATAAAGCCTCTGCAGGCAGAGCGGGAAGTAGGAGCGTAGAGTCCGAGCCTGCTGGGCAGGGCTGTCCCCGATCACCCTCCGTGTCCTTCGCAGACTCCCAGCCCAGCTCCGCCGAGCTGCAGCGGACACCTGAAGACCTGCAACACCGCGTGGACGCTCACGAGGCTTGCGCATGCGCCCGGCTGCGCTGTCCGACCTGAGCCCGCCCCGCGCGGAACCACCAATCACGCGCCGCGTCGCGGACCAGCCTTGCTCTGGCCGCCCAATAAATCAGTGTGTTTGACAAGCACGTGTGGTCTGCGCGTTTGTATCCCGCGAGCACCCAGGGGAAGGTTGTCCCTTGTCCCTTCCCGTCGTACAGCCTAACGGACGCCGGAGGCATGAGGTGGCTGCGGGGCGCCCTCGCGCTGCTGCTGCTCCTCGTGGCGCTGCCCTCGGCGGCC
>NW_005842670.1:35567-41838 GCF_000455745.1 Alligator sinensis | reverse complement strand
GGGGGGGGCGTGGGCGGGGGGGTGGGGGGCTCAGTCCCCGCCCGGGCGTTGCGGCGGTCGGGCCGGGCGCTGTGGAGCCTCGTGCGTTTTCGCCCCGCTCCCAGGTCTTCGTGTTCGATGTCGGCGGCGGGACGTGGCGCTTCTACAACTGGACCCACATCACAACGGTGGCGACCTTCGGAGACTACGACCCCGAGCTCATGTGTTACGCTCATGCCAAGGGGGCCAGGGTAGTGCTGAAAGGTGGGTCGCAGCGGGGGCAGCAAAGCTGGGTGGGGAAGCGCCATGCTTGGGGCTGTCAAAACCCGGCTGGGCGTCGCTGGGCTGGGGAGGATGTAGTTGGGGCCGGTCCTGCTTTGAGCCGGGATTGGGCTAGATGCGACCTCGTGGTGTCCCTTCCCACCCTCATCTTTTATGAGTCTATGATTTGAATTTTATTTGTAAAAGAATACAGATAGAGCTGCAAGTACCCTGTGGCTTTTACATAACCAAAAGAAAGAATAATCACGGAGAACTCTACAATTGTTTGTTTTTTTGCACAATAACAAAACTATTCCTCTGGCAGCCAAGTAAAAGATCTCAGGTGAAAGTGAGCAGTAGAAATTGCAGGGGAATGGGGAGGGACAAGTGGAAAGAAAGAAGTATGCCGGGTCACTCGCATATATTTACAATGCAACTATTATATTTATAGTATAATAGTTATATCGTATAATAACTAGTCTATTTACAATGCAACTAATATTATAGATGCAATAATATAATAATCATGATACAAATGTATTATTTAAAATATTTGGTTTTGGACAAGAATATCCTATCTTCATGTATGAAGAAAAAGGTAGATACTGAACGAATGTTGAGGTGAACAAAGTGCAACAGGAGATAGGAACCTGAAAATGCTGTTCCTGCACACACACAGAAAAATAAATTATGTCTTGTTTAGTAGATGATTTGTATTATTCGATACAAAAAGGAATAAAAGGCCAAGAACTATGTTGGCGGATAAAGGGATTATATAAAAGGAAAGGTTAAAAGAGAAAAATGTGTCTTGGCAATAAGAGTCAGTAACTATGGTTGCCTGAAAATATCAGATGGAAACTGGCTTTTTTTTTTTTTATTTTAAAAGAGAGAGAGGAATGGCTCTTGGTGGATAAGGAGAAATAGCCAGACTCAATGGGATGAAACTCCCAAAGAAAGCCGGAAAAAATGTCAGAAAGAAATATCAACTAGATCCTAGCAAGCTATCCTCAAGAAGCTCCTGAAACTTTTATAGCACCTCTCAAAATTAAGCTTAAAAAACACCATCCTTGGGGACTGTCAAAACCCGGCTGGGCGATGCTCTGGTGGGGATGATGTAGTTGGGGCTGGTCCTGCTTTGAGCTGGGATTGGACTAGTTGTGACCTCCTGGTGTCCCTTCCCACACTCATTTTCTATGATTTGAAGTGGATACTAAGGATAAAGACGCGCTCTTTTTTCTGGTACCATGATTTAAAAAAAAAAAAAAAAAAGGTAACTTACAAAGATGTCCTGTTTAGGAGATGTACCCGTTAAGAACATGCTTGAGCCTGCTGCAAGAGAATTATGGATAACTCAACAGGTGGAACTGGCTAAAAAGCAGTATATGGATGGAATTAATATCGACATAGAGCAAGCGGTTAGTAGGTCATCACCCGAGTATGATGCATTAACAGATCTAGTGAAAGAAACTACAGATGCTTTTCACAGTGCAATTCCAGGATCACAGGTATAAGATGTGTTCTGTATAAACATAAGTTTTAATGTTGTGAAATCCCCATCTAGTATAGGCTGCGTATTTAAAGTCTTCTGCAAACCTCTGTCGTAGTCCTAGTTTTCCACATTTGTGCTTTGTTCATTTTACTTGTTGACTCTGGTTTTCTCATAAGGACCACTGAACTTGTTCTGCTATGCTACCTAGTTATAAAAACAGAACCATTGTTTTGCTGAGATTTACGATATTTATGTTATAGCCCTTTTTGGTATGTCGGCTGCCATTCATAAATCACTTGCCATTCACCATAATAATGTGGTAGTGATATGGATTAATGAAACTTCTTAACAGTATACATATGATATCAGAAAAAAATATAAATCTTTAGAAGTTAGCGGTATAATGTTGGAGAGATTCACAAAAGTTTTCATATCTTTAAATGGACAGCCCTAAACTATAATAATCTAATCTCAGAGCAGCCAGAGGCCACCCACCGCATTGGTTGCAGGCCCTGGGCCACACACTGCAAGGTCTGCATGCCTGAGGGGACACCTGGGATCCTCAGGAGTTGCCCACGTCTGCCACGGTGCTGTTGATCACCCCACCACCACCATTACAGTTGCACAGATAAGTTTCCCCCACACCATGGGAGCCCCCCTATGCTGGCACTGCCAGCAAACTCACGTGGCTGCCTCCTGTACTGTTTTGCCCCAAGGACCCTGGCCGCCACGCACCTGAACAGGCAAAGCAATGGGGAGAGTGTTGGTAGGACAGGAGTCTGTGGGCTGCATATGTGGGTTGGATACAGCCCTGTTATAGTTCGTGAGATGTAATGTTCGATCTCTTTTTAGTGATTTTTAAACTACAGTTGTCACAGACTTGATAAGACACAGAGTGGGTTAATTCTCCTGTTTTTTACGCATGTTAAACAAATACTTCTATAGGCAGACTAGTTCTGAAAACAAGCATCAAAACAATAGAGTGCATCAATTCAATAGGTAATATAAACTTCTGCTCTTCTCCCTCAGGTAACATTTGATGTGGCTTGGTCTCCAGAATGCATTGACCAAAGATGCTATAACTACATCGGCCTTGCAAACGCTTGTGATTTCGTGTTTGTGATGTCGTATGATGAACAGAGTCAGACCTGGGGAGAATGCATTGCAAGACCCAATGCTCCCTATAATAAGACCGTGAGTGGTAAGGATCTATTTTTTTTAATTCAGCAGCCAGCATATACTCTTTTTTTTTTTTAATTATTATTAGAATAGCTTATTAGCTTCTTTTTTCTTTTCTTTTCTTTTCTTTTCTTTTCTTGGTTGCTTTCTGATCACGTTGGGGGTTATTTTTTTGTCGTTGTGTTTTTGTTTTGTTTTTTCTCCTAAAACCTCAGACACGAGTATAGGTTCCTTGTAGCTTTATGACACTGTGGATAAACATTGTATCACAATTGCATGGCATAATGAGACAAATTTTATCCTACGCATAAGCCTTTAGTCTTTATTATGGTGAAAACTTTAAAAAAGCAAGCAAAACATGGTGCAGTAGTGGGGTCATCCTTTTCTTTGTAAAGAGCATTAACGACTTATCTCTGAAAGGTGTGAAGTACCTCTCTGTGGCAGGTTAACTTGGATGTTATGAGATGACCGTTCAAAATGTCTGACCTGTTCTCTGAGGGGAGGGGGGTGGGGAACCAACAATAGGAAAAGAGAGGGAAGATAATATTATGAAGCTCTATATAGTCTGCTAGGAGTGGCCTCTCAGTTATTGCTATTCATAGTAGTGCTTGAGAGAACACTATCACCCCCGCCCCCAACAGCCTCTGCTTTGATCTTTGCAGACAGAGTCAGAGGGGAGGAACAGACCATACTGCAGATCAACTGAAAGTTGCCAAAGGGGATGAACCCAATGGGGAGGTCCAACCCTTTGATCAAAAAGCACCATCTAACCTACTGTGATACAGAGTGTGTCCAGAGGTATCTTTCTCTATCTTTAATCGCTGTATATGTCCAGACCTGGCCAGAGATTGCTGGATCCCTTGCTGTCAGGCCATGTTTTTCATGTGATGTTTGTTTGTTTGTTTGTTTGTTTGTTTGTTTTGTTTGTTTTTTTCTCCCCTCCCCCCCCACAACAGTAGAGATGGGAAGCAATTTCTGCTTGTGTAATGTTTGAAGTCTAACACCCTCATGCATCTCTTGGAATTGGGCGTTAAACAGTGCTGTATGTGCCTGTGTCTTAATCCTCGCCTTGCCCAGGAGCGTATCTGAATCCTAAAATCTGTGAGAGCCAAGCAGAGCACGCCATAATTTCAAATATTCAAAACAGTTTATTGTGACTAGCATCCCAAATAGGCAAGACTTGGTTTGTAAGCAGAAGAGGAGACAGTAAAACTGCTCGGCATTTTTTGTTTTTTAATACCCTGCCTGAAGTGGGGAGCAGCTGGCTTCCAGCCAAGGAACATAACAGTTTGTTCCCACCTTAGGTGGGAAGGGAAGTCCTGGGGAGGCTGTATTTATTTGAGATCTGTGACTCGGATGCTTCTAATTCAGGTCTTTCCCATGAACAACACGTGCCCCTGGCAGTGTCGGCAGTGCCTTTTCGTAGGGAGTGCACGTGCATCTGCATGCACCCCCTACGCGTTGCCAGTAGTCTTCCCTATGCAGGGTGGTAGTATAAAAGGCAGAATTTGGCACTGGTAGAGTATAACTTAGGTTCAGGCTTCCATAGCTGCTGTTCAGCCAGTATGCCTTAATCTCAAACTGGTATGATTGGCTGTAGAGGTGCATAGGGAGAGTTGCATTCAGCTATTGTTTGTTTTGCTGGACCGTCAGCAAAAGTCAGTGATAGCACTTTGTAATATGGACATGCCTCTATCGGGGATTATCCTGAGACCAGGAACTCTTGAGGTGCACCAGATAAGAGATGGTGACTGTATTGGATTCCTGAAGTTGATGGCCTAGCATCTAAGTATTTATTACTGAGTTCTTTATGGGCTAGACAGGCCAGGTCTGAGTGGACATCATATTCAAAAGTAAGAATACAGAACATTTTCATGAACACTGCTTGCCCCCAGAAGCTGTGGGGGCACAGCGAGCACCAACCAGTGGTTGGTGAACCCCTGCAGGCGCTGGTGGCAGCGGTGGCCAGCAGCCATTGGGGACCACCTGCAGACACCACTGGCAGTGTTGGTGACAAGGGTGGCAAGTGACAACCGCCTGCAGGCACCACCGGCAGTGTTGGCGTGCCTTTTTAGAGGGGGTGCCCCACAAAGCTCAGGGGGTGCACGTGCATCCGCATGCACCTCTTATATGCATCGCCAATGGAATGTGTACATCATTAGCATTATTTTTTAACATTTCTCACGTATTTTGTCTTTAATGCCATATATATTGATTTATATTTAATTTGTCACTTTGTAACCATTCCTTAACATTCATTTTAACATGACCCAACATCAACCTTCCCTTTGGGTGTTTACTATTGTAGTATTTCTTAGTTCATATTTTTAATTTAAGAATTCGTACGGAATATTAAGCAGCAAAAGAATCGTAGAGAAGTAGGACTTGAAGGGACCTCCACAGGTTATCCAGTCCAAGCCCCTGCTTGAGGCAGGAACATCCCTATTGAAACTGTCCTATACAAATATTACAGGTGTAGAGCATGTGTTTTTGTTTTTTAATATCTTTCATCATCATTGTTCTCCAGTAACATTGAAAAAGGTAGTGTTGGCAAACTTGGAAGCTTGTCAATATGTTAATGTGAAAGCCAGGTATGTCATTTATATTCTCTGTTAATTTAGGATATGAAGACTACATTAATATGGGCATTGACCCTAAGAAGCTTGTGATGGGTGTTCCCTGGTATGGCTATGACTATACGTGTCTGAATTTATCTGAGGTAAGACTAAGGCATTTCACTCTTAACCATTTTTTAATTATTTTTACTCCTGTAATATACTACATAATTTTTGGCAGTTATTTTTACAGTAAAAGAAGACAAAAGCAGTGTTATGTGGTGGTACAGGCACAACACTTATTTTGGATATTGGGCTGCTTGTTTCTGAAGCTGATTGACAGTGTAATGTTGAGAAGATCTTTTACTTCTGTCCCTCATGTTTCTCCATCTTAAAATGTTAAGATTATGGGATTTAGGCGTTGTTATAAAATGCTTTAAATTGGTGGTGCCTAACCTTCCCAGCACTGTGGGTTGAATGCTTGGTGGTAGGTCAGGGGTGGGCAAAATACGGCCCGCGAGGCCATTCTATCCAGAGCCCACCCAGCCCCCACCCGGAAGCCCCTGCTGTGGTTTCTGGGCTGGGAGCATGTGGCTGCTGCAGCACGGGAAGCTCAGGTAAATGGTAGGGGGTGACCCTGGGCAGGGAAGGAGCGTGGCGGGGTGGGAAGTGGCCCCTTCCCGCCCACACTCGGTGCCCCGCGCTGCAGCTGCTTGCAGCCCGCGTTGGGCTACCTGTACCTGCTCTGGACAGCCCCATGTGGGCTGCGAGTGCCTGCAGTGTGGGGCGGGGGAGGGGCCGGGTCCCC
>NW_005842670.1:17504-35539 GCF_000455745.1 Alligator sinensis | reverse complement strand
ATGGGAAAAAGCGCCCCCTTGCCTGCCCCATGGCCAGCGCCCCGCGCTGCAGGTGCTCGCAGCCTGTGTGGGGCTGTCCGGAGCAGGCTTAGGCAGCCCCAGGCCGGCTGTGAGCAGCTGCAGGGCTGGGCATGATGGGGCGGGGAGGGACTACTTTCTCCTCCCCTCCCCCTGTGCTCAGCACCACCTTGTAACCCGGCCCCACTGCCAGGCTGGCAGTGGGGAGGGTTACAAGCTGGTGCTGAGTGTGGGTAAAAGTGGCCCTTCGCCTGCCCCATGGCCAGTGCTCCGTGCTGTAGCCACCTGCAGCCTGCATGAGGCTGCCTGTGCCTGCTCCAAACAGCCTCCCGTAGGCTGCGAGCACCTGCAGCAGGGAGCACTGGCCATGGGGCAGGTGAGGGGCCACTTCCCCCTCCCGCTCAGTACCAGCTTCCCTGCTGGCAAACGGGGTTGGGGCTGAGCACTGCCCCCCTGCCTATACTGGGGGGCACTGGGAGTGAGTGGGTGGGGAGCCAGCAGGAGCACAGGGCCTGCACTGGTGTCCCGGGCCCAGAGCAGGGTGGGAGAGGAGTACAGGGTCCCAGTCGGCAGGGGCTCTATGGAGCTGGGCCAGCTCCTCCCTCCCTGCTGGTGCAGGCCAGCCCGGCTCCACAGACCCTTGCCGGCCTGTGCTCCGCTCTGGGCCCCACTGGTGCTGGCCCTGGGACATTGGTCCCAAGGTGGTGACCAGGGGGTTGGGCACGTATCAAGGGGTGGGGCTACCCATGCAGCCCTCAACAGCCTGCCAAAACTGGGTAAGCGACCCTCCGCCCAAAATAATTGCCTGCCCCCGTGCTACGTAGATCCCATGCATGATGTGTACTAGATCCAGTGTGTGGGATTGGTCTGGGCCTGATCAAGCACACCACATCAGATCTGCTACTCCAGCCCCGCCTCCACCAGATTGGGCCCTGAACCCATATGTTGGGATGGTGCCTGTCATCTGTGGCAGCCCTAATCTGCAAAAGCATTGGGGCCCATTATTTCTTCTTCAGGGATCCTGGGACTTCCACTGAAAGGCTGGGTACATAAATCAGTAAACCTGACCTGTAGATGTTGCAGGAAATCATGCACCAATGTAAATAACATATAATTCATGGAAAGGCTAGAAATAAAAACAAGGTATCAAGCAAAGGAATTGGCTTTCAAAAACATGACCCCAACTAATCCTGGAAACACCAGAAATCTGTAAACTAAATTAGTAGGATATTCTCTCCTCTCCTTGCTCCACACACGCACAAGCATACATGCATTTTCTGACAGTCTTAGTAGCACTGGGTCAAGAGTTCAATATGAATGGCTGGTACTAATTGCAGGGAGTTCAACAGCTCTCTTTTTTCAGTTGAACTGAGTCCCTGGAAGTTTCTGTCCCTAGTCTTTTATATCCACTGCAGGGGAAGCCTGTCTGGCTCAACTGGCCTTCAGTCCTCAGAACCAGAGCAACATCATCTTCCTACCTGGCACCTCCCACTGCCCCATGACTCCTTGGGGTCCTGTCTCCCTCTGTGTGTGGTCTTTGTCAGGCTCAGCTCTGGCTGAGCAATGGGCAAGCGCTTTGGGAGCCAGTGGTTAAGTATTTGGATGTGCCAACTGAATACCTGGTCTAGCCTCCATGTACTGTGCATGTGGGTTTGAATGTGAAAGCCAGGTGAGGGAGGCAAGTTCCAGTCCCGGTCTCTCCTGCTGAGATTTGCTTCTCTGTATTACCAATGGGGCTGCAGATAAAATAGGTTTTTTTTATTAATCCTGTCATATTAAGTCACTAACAATGATATTGCTTCCCACATTAAAACAATCTGAGAAGCTGGAACTTCCAGCTAAATAATAATTATATGGACTTCTTTCTCTAGCTTAATACCTTTTTTCCTTTTTTTTTTTTTTTTATTTTTTTAAAAAAATTTTTTTTGGGGTTTGCTGGGTGGTGTCCCCCCCCCCCCCCCCTCATTTTCTTCCAGGCTTATTCTTTTTCAAGAGTTAAATAAAGTTGAGTAATGCGAGCCTGAGCTCCTTTTATTTTTCTGCAGGATCACATTTGTTCTATTAAACCAGTTCCTTTCCATGGGGCTCCATGCAGTGATGCTGCAGGGCGTCAGGTCCCATATAGAATAATAATGGACCAAGTGACTAGTTCAATTTCTGGGAGTCAATGGGACGCAGAGCAGGAAGCTCCTTATTATGAATACAAGGTAAGCTGTTTTACAGATACTCTAGGCCAAATATGGTCTGGTTCATTTTGCCCACATGGTACATAGTGGATGGATTCCAGGTTAGTATCTGCAGGGAAACCCTTCCTTGACAAAAGGGTGCCTGACATGGTGAAGCTGGTTTTTATACCAGTGAGATGGTCTGTCATGCCATAGGGAGAGATTTGGTAGAACAGAAGTCTACTATTCTTGTTTTCCACTGCTGTAAAGTCCTTTCAAAAAAAACCTGCCAGTGCCTATGTTGGAGCTGCTCTTAACTTTCAGCTGGTGCTGATTTTGATTGATTGATTAGGAGTTGTAGTGAGCACTTTTTTTTTTCTTCTTCTTCTTCTTCTCCACTGCATCCAGAATTCACTTGAAAGCAGTGGTTGTTGGAACCCCCGGAGTCTTCTACTTGCACTGTAACTTCCTATTCAGTTAGTGACACACTCTCTCTTCTATATAACCTTCATCTGTTGATAACCATAAGATCTTAAAAGTGATTCCTGGCCCACAGTAATATAATCTTATTTAGCAGAAGTTCATAACCTTTTCTAAACCTGCATTTATTGCTGGAAAAAGAACAAATCTAACAGATTCATGTACTGGTATACTTGAAATCTTAGCACAAACCTTAAGTTATTTAAAGAGTAATAAATCATTGAAACAAATTCAAATTTAGTCTTTTCATTTAACCTTTTTTATGAAACAAATCTCTTTTATAAAAGTTGCACAAAATGAATGCTTTATCTGGGAGATTAGGGAAAAAGAATAGAAGGAAAGCATGACTATTTACTGGATCATCTTTTATAGAAGAAAGAGGACTGGGTAGTTACTTTAAAGTAATGCAAATAGGAAAGCTTTCTTACAAAGCAGTGAACACATTTTTACATGAATACTTTAAATGGTGACTCTGGAAAACCATTGTTGCATATATTCACATTTGCGTATCATGAGTTGTACCTAACTTTTTAGGCATTTTGTCTTCATTAATATAGTCCTGTTAATGTAGTTTTTATTTATACTAACACACACATTCTGGACATTTTTATAGGATGCTCTTGGTCATTTTCACCAAGTATGGTATGATGACCCCTGGAGCATTTCCCTGAAAGCAGCATATGCACAGGAACGTGGTTTAAGAGGCATTGGCATGTGGAATGGAGATTGTCTTAACTACTCTAGAACTCCTGTAGCAGAACAGCAAACTGAAGCAATGTGGCAAGCCTTGATACCATAGCAACTGCATGAGATGATCAGCATTTACTGCTTGGTTTAGAATGATTGAAAAATGTAATGGGATATTAATTCTAAAAAGGAATGCGTATGTTGTCTTATAAGTATCTGCTGCTTATGAGCAAAACTTCTGAAACGATCAAAACTTCATTTTATTCAGTACTTTAGAAAATATTTTCTATTGCATTAATTCATTTTAAGAGATTGGTTAGGTTTTCTATTTTTACAATTTTCAATTATGTTTTTTGTTAGTCAAGCTGTTTACCTATCGCTCTGTTCTTTTCACAACTTGAGAAGCTAGAAAATCATGAACTTTTTAAAGAAATCTCTCTCTCTCTCTCTCTCTCTTTTAAGACTAGTATCTTAAATTTCGTATTATGAAAAGTATTTTGTACCCAGTTTAAAGTACATTATTCATAATAGCAGATATTCATTTTAAATGTTAATTCTGACCTTCCTACTTGTGGTCACTGCACTGCTGTAGTATCATTGTATTGCTGTAACACTTGTATGCTGCTTTTAAATAACAGAGGAAAAGGTTGTTATTCTTGAAGCTTTTAGAAGTTTTTCTTCTTCCTCCTAGTTGTCTGTAGATTGCACTAGTAACAGTAAGAAATATACATTGCATTTCCTAGCGCTGTATTTTTCTGTATACTTTACACATTATTTTCCAGTATTTAGTTGCTGAAAATTGGAGTGTGCATCATAAGCAAGGAAATAAAATAATGGTGTTTAGCTGATAGCTATAGCAGAGGGCAGTAAGTGGGGCACTAGTCCTGAGCACTGATTTAGGGAGGTGCCAGACTGGCACCCCTCAGGGAGCTTTTTGCTGTGACTGTGTGGGTAGCCTGTGTCCTAATGGAGCAGCAGCCTACTCGCAGCAGTCTGCATTGAGGGCAGAGCCCCGACTGGGGCAGGAAAGACTGGCTTCACCCAGCTGTCACATAATATTCTTCCCTTCCTCTGCCCAGAGCTTACTTCACCTCTTATTCCCCTCTGCCTCTTTCACTTAGATACTCCCAGCTGCTGTTGGACTCCTGCTGAGTAAGTAGCAGCAGTTAGAGGGTTAAAGGAGTACTGACAGACTGTTGCTTCCTGATCCCCTTGCTGTTCCTTATGGTTCACTTGATTACAGTAGGGGTACATGAGAGTGCCTGGGCTGTGAAACCTGTGAGCATATGCAAATAAGAGTGGGACCAAAGTAGTTATGTTCTGTCAGTGTCAGTGAAAAACATAAAGTACAAAGAGAAGCAGAAGAAATTGGAAGGAGGTACAGCAGCAAGGAAGCATGGAGGAAGGCAAAGGAGAAACTGCTTTTGAATGATGGTGGTAGATAAGCATTTTATGGTGCAGGAACACAATACCCAGAACTTGGAAGAAAAACTTTGGGATATGCATGAGAGATGGCAGTTTGGATATGCAGTGTCAAGAGGAATACAGTGTCAGATAAAAGCATGTAAAATTGCAAGGAAATTTGGGTTAGGTCTTTAGGGTTGGCAGAGGTTTGAGACGTATATCTTTATAGAAGAAATGGATTTTCAGTAAGCAGTCTCATTGATTTTTTTTTTTTTTTTTTTTTTTTTCCCCAATGCCTGCCTGAGATATATAAGAAGTTGACAGCTCTTGAACAATATGTGATCAGGCTCCAGAAGCAGCGTTCATGCCTACAGTCACAAAAAGGAAGTGAGGATGCCATGTGATGCCACAGGAAAGGAGAGTAGAGCAAAAACAGTCCATGGAAGAATGGGCAGATACAGAAAGCAGCATTGCATTGTGGTTGGTGACGGAGTGAAGTTGCCAGCTTGTGTGCTTTTTAAAAGGAAAACCTTCCCTAAAGAGAAGTTACCACAAAGGATAATTGTTCAGGCACAGAGAAAAGGATAGAGAAGCCAGTCCATCACTTACCTAAGTGTGTATGGGAATACCCACCTGGTGCTGTTTTGCATTTATGAGACAGGCTCATATTGGATAGGTTTTTAGAGATACCATGCAGAGGGAATCAAGAAACAGCTGAAAGATAGAAACATAGACTAATACCAGGAAGCACAATGTACATGCTCCAGCCATTAGATATCAGCAAATAATTATTTCAAAGCAAACATGAAACATCTATATACAGAATGAATAGCAAGTAATAACCACAGTTTGACCAGAACAGGGAATAGGGCAAACTACACGAGTGGAACAAGCTTATATGAAATTTCATCCCTTTAGATCACATTGTTAAAAAGTTTTTAAAAGTGCTGCATTTCTAATGGGCTGGATGGTAGTAAGGACTGTGCTGTGGGGGGCAACGATGCAGATTCTACAGGAGGCAGCAGTGATAAAAAGTAAAGTTGATTACTGAAGGATTTGCTTCCTCATTGTTTTAATCCTCTTGTCAATTTTTTTTACTTTATCAACTTTTAATGTGAGACTGGTGTTTTGCTGTGTTGTAAAGTCATGCTGCAACATGGCAGTGAGAGATGTGAGGGTCTACACAAATGAATACAATAATTTTTCCCCCTCTGATTTCTCTTGTTGCCAAAACCAAGTTTAAAGACTCTTCCAGTGTCCTAACTCCATGTATTTTTACACAAAACTCAGGATGCATTAAAATTTCTTTTACTTTCTAACCTAATGCTGCTTATAAGATAAATTTTCGGAATGAAAAAATAATCTCAGGTTAGTCTTCATATTTTCACAAAAGAATTTATTGTTGGAAATGTATAATTACATTAAACTATTTGCAGATTGATTTGGCTGTGTGAGAGTGACTCCCGCCTCCCTCTTACAAATGTTAAGGAAATGTTCTCAGCAGGACTAAACAAAACGAACAAGCAGTGAAACTCGTGGTGCATCTACAACACGTTTGGCTCATGTCCCAGCATGAATGCCCCTGAACTCACTTCTTGCCCACTGACATTGCAAATCCAGAAGAGCACCAGGGAGGTTCTACCAGTGGCCACAGATGGATGCCTTAAAGGGACCTCCCAACTGCTGTTCCAGTTTGAAGTGTGTAAATGGGAGTGGGTGGTATAGATTACTTCCTAAAGACATGATTAAACAGCTCGTGTTTTCTCCCTTTAGCTCATGAGGTGGTGATGCAATCTCCTTAGACTAGGGTTAGTCTTTCAAAACAGATTCCTACTCTCTATCAGTCATGTAGATAAGCAGGACTTCACCCTGCAAGCATTTACATGTGTTCTTCACACACTTTGAGTAGCAATCCCATTATACGCTGCAAGTATTTTGGCTGTAACATGGAGTTATTTGCATGTGTGATTGTGGTACTGGGAATGCTTTTTAAATATTGATGCAGTTTCACTGAGTTTTAGATGCACTGAAATAATTTAATGATAGAAGTGGAACAGTTCTCCCTTAATTCTGGTATATTGTCAAGTCAGGCCCTGTCTGTACTACAGCTAAAACTGATGTTGCTTTCTCTGGTAACTGAAAAGTCGCCAACATCGTACACATCAACCATGACACTTTTCAAATTGTTTTTGCAGTTAAGTAAGTGTAACTGGACCTTTCTTGGTGACAACTATAACAGTGTTGTTGAATGCAATTTAACTTAACTCAGTTTATGCTGAATGGGCTTGCAGGAAAAATCTCAATGCACAGCACATCATCAACAGTGTTGGTGGCGTCTCTTGGAAACTAAGAAATCTGCATTAATGTTTATGCACCTGTTTTCAGATATTAATCGATGGAATGTATGATATTAAGCCCCAAACCACCAAATAAATTAAGTTAAATAGCAGTTGGGGGGGGGGGGTGTAGAGGAAGAAAATATTAGAGAAATGGATTCATTTAAGATGCAATCATTTAAGTATTTTTTTCAGTTATTTCCTTAGTATGATACTTTTGTGCTCCTAATTATTATACTAATGTGAGCGAGGAGCGTTGTGGTCGAATTGCGAGACTCCCGTTAAATCTACTCGTGCGCTTTACTGCAGAGTAGACTAATTTGGCTCTGCAGCAAAGTGTCACAGTCTACATGTGAGCCAGTATTAGGGTGCAGTAAACTAACAGTACTGCCCCCAGTAGTATTACCTTACAGCACAATCTTATAGTGGAGTCATTCAGTGCAATCAAATGCATGTGTAGATGGTGACCACTGGGTGCAATGCACCTGGTCAGTTCAGCCAACTGGGGCCAGACCCCTGGCTCCTGCCACCCTCACTACCACCCTCTGCTGGTGCCTGGGACCAACCCCCTCCCCCCATATCTCCTGCTAGCCCTGGGTTGTTCTGGTTGGGCTCAAATTGCTTCTGTCCCAGGCACGCTTGTAGATGCTGTGTCTGGGAGCAGGGTACTCTAGTTAAAACAGCTCCAAAGTTTAATGCATCGGGTTTGTGCAGCCCGGGAGCGACCCGAGCCCTTTTTCGTGCTGCACGCGGGCTGTGGCCAGCAGCCCGGGCACGCCGGGTTGGAGAGGGAAGGCCGTCGAGCTGGAATTAGGCACAAATGCGTATCAGTAGTTTAAAAGATTGTTTACTTACACCGAGATGGCAGTGGTGCAGGCTGAAAACTTGCTTAAGTTGCGGTTACAGACAGGAAAGAAGAGAGGCAGACAAGAGTTCTAGACTCGTGAACTCTAGCCCAATCCGGCTGAAGGCTCTGAACATGCGAGCCCGTCGTGTCAGCCGAAGAAAGTACTCGTCCGGAAGAGCTCTGAATAAACTCACACGAAGTTTGCTAGGCTCCGTGGGTTCTTCTGCTCACTCATTCACACGAAGTTTGCTAGGCTTCGTGGGTCCGGTTCTTTTGCGCGCAGGGAGGCGTGAAGTCTCCTCCTCCCGGTGTTCGTGGAGTCCTCCAACTTGGGTGGAAACCACTCAAGCCTTTTATACGGCTAGCAAGCCAATCACTAGCCGCCACGTGTGAATGATTTAGCACTGGCCAATAATGGGACTCGAATTAGCATACAAATGGCGGGAACTATTTGCAACAAGCATTTCTGTGCTGCAACAAAGAAATGCACCCTGCAAAGAAAGCTTCAAATTGGCGGGAAATTCTCCCTTGCACCGGGGTTCTCTTTTGCAGCAGAAAACTCCACCGTGCAAGGAAGCTGCAATTTAGCAGTGCCGAAGCACACAAAAACAAAAATCACACCCTTTGGTGACAGGGTTAATTGCATGTGTAGCTGCACTCGCTGTGGAGTGGGTTACAGGGTTAGAACACTCTGGGTGCAGATAACCTGCTTTTCCTCACGTACTCAGTGCAGAGATACCTTGCACATGTGCAAAGCTCTTTTCCTGATGGTGATTCAGGCAAGGGGCCTGAGGTAATTCTTTCATTTAGCCATGATTGTTTGATTAAATTTCTCCTGTGAAATGGAGATCACAAAATATGGTCACTTCCTTTTCTTCAGAATCCTCTGAAACTTAAATCCTATGGGAGACTTCAGCAGTGTCAGGATGGAGCATCTCTGTGGGTTTGAGAGAGGGTACAATGTAGGACAGCAATCATCTCAGGCTGCTGCTGTACTGAAGCCAGATTCCCATGGAGTGACTATGGGGTAAGAGAATGATACTGAAAAGCCATCATGTTCATCCTCCATGCCTCAGAGTCCTGTGTTGAATCTGAGTTCCTTGTAGGGTGCGTCTACACATTGCTGTACGGTGATGTTGCCATGGTGCTGAGTTTTAGTACTTCTGATTGAAAGTAGTAAAGCACAGCACAGTAGGGGTAGTTACTGTACTATATGCATGGTGCATGAGTAAATTTTGCCACTACATTGCCATAGTTGGCGATTGGGGAGTGTGCCACTAGCTGTAGCTTGCTATACCAGGGAATGTGCCACTACAGCGACATAGCTGGCGATCACATGTACACATACATGATCATTACTACATCGCCATTAGGCAACATGTAGACAAACCCCTTGATTCATAAAGCGTTTGGTATTTCTGTAGCATATAACCCTACCTTAGTCTGCAATGTGTGTTGTTTTTTGCTCATTTCCAGCTATTCCTGGCTTCCAGCTGTGACAGTAACTTTTGGTGATATCGCTCTAAATCTTGCTGCAATTTATTTAAATTATCTTCAAGTGAAACTCTTAGTTTTTTTGTTTCAAAGTACTTCTTTTCCCATGCCTGGTGAGCTACAAGTGAAAAACAACAGCTCTCCATGCTCTTCTCAGGTTAATAGACATTGTAGAAAGAATAATGACAACACATGTGGGTGCAGACAGAAGTGACAATTTTCACCCGTTCTGGCCACAGAAAGCAGTTTTCTAGCTGTGACTAAACATAAATGGACAGCTTCAAAAATTAAGTAAGTATATCTCTCCATTAGGGTTATCTACAATGGGGTCAAGATTGCTGTGCCTATAAAATTGCTGCAAAAGTTGCAACTGGTCAATTTGATGATCGTCCAGCCATGCAGATGAAGCTAGAGTGGCCTATTATCTCTTCAAGACTGAAAAGAGCTGAAAGATGGTAAGATTTTACTCATCAGTTTCCGAAAAATCCACACTCAGCAAAAACCTTTGATCAGTCTGGAAGGTTTTTTATGGGCAAAACTCCTAAAACAATAGGAAGTGTAAGAGAAGTTTTGTCACTTACGCGGGGAAGACGCTCCATGAGAAGCAGCCTGTAGGTGTGGCAGGGACCAATTAGAGAGTCACCTGACCAGATGGGGGCTGGGGCTTGAAGCATATAAGCCCAGGACCTGAGCTGGGCAGGCAGTCTAGCCCTAGAGCAACTGGAAGAAGAGCTCCTGGGCAGCAGGGCTCCTGAGTAACATCTGAGCTGGGGGCAAGCATCTGGAGGTTTGAAGAAGGGACTGAGGGAAGCTGGTCTTGAAAAGAGAGAGGTGTCAGAGAGCCTGCAAGTTTATAGCCCAGGACAGCTGAGTGTCAGCAGGGTCTGGAGCCTTGAGGTTTGTAGCCCAGGATGGGTGAGTGTCGGCAGGGCCAGAGGGCCTGGAGGTCTGTAGCCCAGGCAAGGTGTGTGAGAACACGGCTAGAGAGCTTGATGGTCTCGCTGGCCTAGGAGGCTCAACTTTTCTAGGAGCAGGACCAGGGCCTGGAAAGAGGGGCCAAAGACTGGGGGTCCTTTTTCTGAAAGTAGCATTTCAGCAATACATGGCAGGCAAGGGAAAGGGGGGAGTGCCCAAAAGAGACAGACTAAAGAGCTGAGGGGGTGCCCAGGGGCATCACGGCCATCTCTGGAGCCAATCTGTTACAGAAGATTTGTCACATGTTTGGCTCTCTTTCCTGTTTTCAAGCCCTCAAGACCTTGGGCACATTTGTGCGTGTGTTTCCTAGCTCTGAAGTGCAGCACAACAGGGCCATTTGAAATGCAATGTTAATAATATGCTAATTGCTAAGGGCAGTGGTTATATATGGTTAGATTTAGAATAAGTTTTGTGGGTCCATCCTGGCTGATACTGTTGCAGGTGTTGGGTTGCAATAAAAAGTATGGGTTTTATTTAGTTATTCTAATGTACTGGGGTGCCTCACTTTCAGCACTGACTCTCTTTAAGGCAGCCAAGTTATCACATCCTTGTTACTGAGTGCTGTCAGGTGGCTTCCTGAGTGCTATTATGTACTCTAGCAATATTTGATATTCTGATACTGCTGCCTCCCCGCTTATGCCCAACTCTGCACAATACCATACATGACTGTGTGATAGACTTAGTGGCAGATGTCAAAGTTGGCATTTACTTCATGAGTGTTTCCAACCTGAATAAAATTTTAAATGGTCTCTTCCAGGAAGATCAATTAAATCCCTTTATTCTGTTTTCCAGGGTTTATGAGCTTGTTCCAGGACTCGCCTATTTGTTTGGATTCTTCCAAAAGGAAGAACATGATCCCCTTCAAGAGGCCTCCCTCGTGATGGCTCCGAGTTCTCCAAGAACCTGCGATGTTGTTCTCAAACTACCAGATGTAAATATTTTACTGGGGTTTTGTTGTTGTTGTTGGTTTTTTAAACATTTCCTTTTCGTGTCATATGGCCCCTCCCTCACTTTTGAAAGACGGGACTTTAACTTGGTAGGGGAGGGTTCTGACCTACTAGAAGTCAAATAGGCTAGTCCATTTCAGAAGTGACTGGTTTGTTTGTTTGTTTGTAGAGGTGGCCAAACCTGAAGTTATTACTGATCATTTGTATTTTGAAGTTGTACTTTTACATAGAATCTGGTTTGGGTGTTTTGCTTCAGTGAGAGAGTGAAGAATCTTGGCACATGACACAGTGAGAGCTACAAGAATTACATGTTGTGTGAACTGAGTAACACATGAGAAAGATGTGTTCCTTTTGAACTCATTGTTCTTTTTTAAAGTGAGATTGGTATGTATCCTTCAAATGAACATGTCTGACTGAAGATAACCTTTTGTGACTTGACCATTTATGTCCCACATGCATCTAATTCTGGTAGGTGACATGATATATTTTTATATTGCATCCTCTTTGCTAGGTGGGTCACCCCACAGATCAGTATTCTGCTTAAAAAAACAAGTGTATTACTGTAGACTCATGGACAGGATTTAGGGAACAGGAATTCAGGAATTTGGTCCTGAAGGCTTCAATCAAAGTAAAGTTTGCTCAACTGGCATGAGTCATGCCAAAGCTGCTTGCACTTCAGTTCAGTCCATAATTGGGGATCTGCGGAGGAACAATGGTGGGACAACATACAGGACAAACATTGCTTCACTTGCACGTCACATACGCTATTTTTTGCTCTGGCTTCACATAGGAAGGCAGCAATGAGGACGAGCAAAAAATGGGTCATTGGCTTTGTATGAACTTGCACAGATGTACAGCAGCTACAGGGCCTTGATAAATCCCAAGCTACAGTACTGTGAATGTTGTGTACCAGTTGACCCCGGGGCTCTGGCAGGGCAGAAGTTGAGTCAGAGCAGAGATTTGCACCTGGATCTCCAGGTGATTGCCCTACTCACTGCATTTTCCATTTGCTCATTCTACCCCTTCCTCACTGAGTAATATTTCATCAAATTTTCTAGTCAGTGGCCAGAAAGAACCTGTTCTAAGTCCTGGTGAAACTAATGAGTGTGTTTTAAAATCAGTGAGTACTGGTACTAGAAGTCTGCTTCAAAGAAAAGTAATTTTGCTTTTGTCTGGCAGAAGCATGCATGCTGATCACCAGTGAGAAGGATGGGTGTTTAATAAAAGCCACAGAGTGTGGCATGGATAGACTTTATTTTGATGGACACATGCTTGAGGTGTCCACACCCACACCGTTTTGTCAATATTTTAATTTCTATAAAATAAACATTTCAATGAACCTTTTCTTTGGGGGTTTTTCTGAAGATTCAGGTTACTTTCTGGATTGCAGGAAAAACACGTGGCACTTGTGGAAAATACGATGGTGAAAGGAAATGGGAAGATCAGGTGCCTAGTGGAAATGTAGCAAAAGATTCAGTGAGCTTTGCTCCATCCTGGATTTTCCCAGAAGACCCTTGTGCTGGAGGTATTAAGATTCTAATACATAAAAGCTAATCAGTTACTGCTGATAGTATAGTTGTTATGTTTATATAGATAGATGTGTTGTAGTGAATACAAATTGCGGAGATGGACAATGGAGTACTTGTCCATGTGCTTTGGTACTTGCTTTTCCATTGTCAGTGTGATTAATGTCCATAGACAAAGTAAATTATTTTTTTCCTGAGTTTGCAGGCTCAAGTTTGTTTCACTGTTGCAGTCGCATAACAGAAACTAAGCTGTTGTATGTATGACTCGGGTCATGTTATAAACGTACATTGCACACTGGCTCTTAAGTCAGGGAAGAACTAGTAAATACATATGAAAAGTAACTACTTCCTTTATGGCTGACAAAATATTTTTAGTTTGATTTGTTCCATCTCTATTGTTTGTTTGTTTGTTTGTTTGTTTGTTTGCATTTTGGGACTTTCATTTTCTAGTAGAAAACCTAATAGCAAAACGGTTAGGTTAGGGCAGGGGCAGGCAAGAATGGCCTGTGAGCCGCATTTGGCCTGCCAGGCCTTTCTATCCAGCTCGCAGGGCCCCTAAAAATTTTTAGAAATATGAATTTTCTAAAAGTCAAAGATGACAGGCAGCCAGTGGCAGCAGGATCTAAGGGGAGCTGCCACGGTTGGCCTGGCTTCACCCAGTCCCAAACTGGAAGTCTCTGAGGCTTCTGGCCTTGTGACCCTGGGGCTGTTTCCTGCGTCCCTCCATCCCTATGGAAAGTAAAGATAAAACTGGATGGTGGGAGTGGGGGGGAAACTGCTGTGGTCAGCCTAGCAGCCAGGAGCTGCATGGTACTTGTTGGGCTGGGCTGGAGCCAAGGAAGCAGTGGGCAGGTGAGTAGAGGGAAGCAGGGGTGATAGAGGGGCTGCGGGAAGGGCCAGGAGTGTGGGGAGCAGCAGCGTGGTCGTAGGAAGCAGCAGTGGTACGGGGAGAAGCAGAGGTAGCAGCAGGGGGTTGTGGGAAGTGGCAGCAGCGCGGGGAGCGGTGGGAGCTATGGAAAGTGGCTGTGGCACTGGGAGTGGGAGGGAAAGCAGCAGGGACATGGGAAGTGGGGAGAGTGGTGGTGGTGGTGGTGGCTGGGAAGAAACAGCAGCAGTGATGGGCAGGTAGGTGGGAGGGAGAGTAGGGAAATGGCAGGGGTGTGGTGGCAGGACCATGGAGTTCCTGTTGGTGCCCTGGGGCTAGTGGGGACCCGGGGTGGGGTAGCTGGAGCCTGGAACCATGGGCACAGGGTCTGCATCGCTTGAGGCTCGCACACGGTCCATGAGAGCCACGTGCAATGGAGCCAGCAGCCTGGCTCTCGTTCTTCTACCCACCCACCCGCTCTCGAACCACATACATCCCCTTACTTTCCACACATAATATACAGTAGGACTGTATGGAGCTATTATGCAATCACCTCTAGATACACCTTGCCAACACACAAATCAGTACAAAAATATTTTTAAATAAAATTAAAATAAGCTATAGTAGGGTTTTTTTGGGGGGGGGCAGGTTTTAATATAGAATTTGGGCTTGTTTCTGGTGTCAAGACTGGAGCACCCTCCCTCTCAAAAGGAGTGCTTTGGGGCAAGGGGAGGGACTTCTGGTGGCAAAGGTCAGGAGTTGGGGAGGGGCAGGATGTCTAGTCCCAATATGGCAACCAGGGGTGGGGCAACTGTTGAGGGGTGGGGTTACCCATACGGCCCTCGACAGCTTGCCAAACCTCCATTAAGCGGCCCTCCACCCAAAATAAGTGCCTGCCCCTGGGTTCATAGAATATAAAGGGCTAGAAGGGACCTCACAAGATCATTGGGTCCAGCCCCCCTGCACTTGGCAGGAAAGACAACTGGGGATCAGGTGATCCCAGTGAGGTGACCATCCAGTCTCCTTTTGAAGATTTCCAGGGTAGGTGATGGTACCACCTTAGGGGGGAGTTTATTCCACAGTCTGGACACGAACTGTGAAGAAGTTTTTCCTAGAGTTGAGCCTGAAGTGGTCTTCCAGGAGTTTGTGGCCATTACTTCTGGTTTTCCCCAAGGGTGCCCTCATGAACAGTTGGTCACTGAGCCCTTGATGTACTCCTCCTGATAAAGAGCTACCAAGTTCCCTCTCGGCTTTCTCTCTCTTTAGGCTGAAGAGGCCCAAGTCCCTCAGCCTTTCCTCATATGGCCTGCCTTGCAAGTCTCTGATCATACGGGTGACTCTTCTCTGGACTCCCAAGTTCTTCCGTGTCCTTGTTGAACTGCGGTGCTCAGAACTGGACACAGTACTCCAGCTGTGGTCTCACTAATGCCGAGTAAAGTGGAAGAATCACTTCCTTGGTTTTATATGAGATGTGTCAGTTGATGCATGCCGGAGTATTGTTTGCCCTGCTGGCTACAGCATCGTACTGATGGCTCATGTTCGTGCTATCGTCTACTGTTACCCCTAGGTCCCTTTCAGTCGTAGTGCTAGTCAAATTGGTGTCACCGAGCCTGTAAGTGTGTTGGGGACTTTTTGTCCCCAGACAGAGCACTTTATACTTCTCAGTGTTGAACTTCATCTGGTTCCAACCCACCCAACTCCCTGTCCAGGTCCGATTGTATCTGCAGTCTATCTTCAAGCGTGATCATGCTCTCCCATAACTTGGTGTTGTCTGTGAACTTGGCCAGTGAGCTCTTCACTGCCACAGTAGCAACTTTCAGTTGGAGCAGACTTCATGTATCCTCCTTCATTGACTTGCCTCAGTCACCTTTGATTTCACTGAATCAATCAGCATAATCAATGACAGCTGGAGAAACAGACAGGTTGTTGGCTGTAGCCATGTTGGTCTAGGGATATAGACAGGGAGGTTCTTTGGGTAGATGTGATATCTTTTATTAGACCAACTAAGTAGTTCTTGGTTGTAGCTGTGTTGGCCTAAGGAGAAACATGCGTGCTTTCTAAAATGGCTTTAAAACAATTGTCTTGTAGCCTGTAAACTGCAACGCATGGCTGTTAGAATTGAGAAGCCAGTTGGTTTTGAAAAACAGATCTCAGAATGCCATTCGGTCGAGCCAGTTTTACGCTGCGTGAAAGGATGCTCAGCCACCAAAACCGTTCCCATCTCTGTTGGCTTCCGTTGTGCGCTAGCTGGTAAGTCTACACAAGCCATATCCGGTCAGCAGACTCCAGCCTGTTTGCTCAGCCAGCATGTCCACATCGCACTGTTAAGACTCCCAGGAGTTAGCACCCCCCAGCTCTGCAGCTGTAGGAGGGAGAGCAGCCCCCTCCTGCCACACAGCTGTTCCAGATGCAGACAGTTTGCCAAGAACCTTCAGCCCAGAGGGGGGAGGAGGGAAGAGACACAGGCACATCTAGAAAGGGGAAAGCTGGGGTGAGGTGCATCAGCACCTACAAATGCACTATTTTCTCCCATTAAAAAACAGAAGTGACAATTTTTGCCTGAGCTGGCACCAGAAAGCAGTTTAAAGCTGTGACCAAATAAAGTGCATGGCAGCAGACCGCTTAAGAAGTAGCAGATCTGGTAAAAATCTGATCCCTCATTGAATGAAATATCCGATGCACGTTTCAAAATGTAGCATCTTTTGTAACCTGTGTTTGGGAAGCTCCCGCTCTGTGTCCGGTGTCACAGGGAGGGGTGGGCGATCAGTCGCGGGGGGCGCTCCAATTTCCGTCCCAGTCTTCAGCACCGGCTGCCCAATATGGCAACCAGGGGTGGGGCAACTGTTGAGGGGTGGGGTTACCCATACGGCCCTCGACAGCTTGCCAAACCTCCATTAAGCGGCCCTCCACCCAAAATAAGTGCCTGCCCCTGGGTTCATAGAATATAAAGGGCTAGAAGGGACCTCACAAGATCATTGGGTCCAGCCCCCCTGCACTTGGCAGGAAAGACAACTGGGGATCAGGTGATCCCAGTGAGGTGACCATCCAGTCTCCTTTTGAAGATTTCCAGGGTAGGTGATGGTACCACCTTAGGGGGGAGTTTATTCCACAGTCTGGACACGAACTGTGAAGAAGTTTTTCCTAGAGTTGAGCCTGAAGTGGTCTTCCAGGAGTTTGTGGCCATTACTTCTGGTTTTCCCCAAGGGTGCCCTCATGAACAGTTGGTCACTGAGCCCTTGATGTACTCCTCCTGATAAAGAGCTACCAAGTTCCCTCTCGGCTTTCTCTCTCTTTAGGCTGAAGAGGCCCAAGTCCCTCAGCCTTTCCTCATATGGCCTGCCTTGCAAGTCTCTGATCATACGGGTGACTCTTCTCTGGACTCCCAAGTTCTTCCGTGTCCTTGTTGAACTGCGGTGCTCAGAACTGGACACAGTACTCCAGCTGTGGTCTCACTAATGCCGAGTAAAGTGGAAGAATCACTTCCTTGGTTTTATATGAGATGTGTCAGTTGATGCATGCCGGAGTATTGTTTGCCCTGCTGGCTACAGCATCGTACTGATGGCTCATGTTCGTGCTATCGTCTACTGTTACCCCTAGGTCCCTTTCAGTCGTAGTGCTAGTCAAATTGGTGTCACCGAGCCTGTAAGTGTGTTGGGGACTTTTTGTCCCCAGACAGAGCACTTTATACTTCTCAGTGTTGAACTTCATCTGGTTCCAACCCACCCAACTCCCTGTCCAGGTCCGATTGTATCTGCAGTCTATCTTCAAGCGTGATCATGCTCTCCCATAACTTGGTGTTGTCTGTGAACTTGGCCAGTGAGCTCTTCACTGCCACAGTAGCAACTTTCAGTTGGAGCAGACTTCATGTATCCTCCTTCATTGACTTGCCTCAGTCACCTTTGATTTCACTGAATCAATCAGCATAATCAATGACAGCTGGAGAAACAGACAGGTTGTTGGCTGTAGCCATGTTGGTCTAGGGATATAGACAGGGAGGTTCTTTGGGTAGATGTGATATCTTTTATTAGACCAACTAAGTAGTTCTTGGTTGTAGCTGTGTTGGCCTAAGGAGAAACATGCGTGCTTTCTAAAATGGCTTTAAAACAATTGTCTTGTAGCCTGTAAACTGCAACGCATGGCTGTTAGAATTGAGAAGCCAGTTGGTTTTGAAAAACAGATCTCAGAATGCCATTCGGTCGAGCCAGTTTTACGCTGCGTGAAAGGATGCTCAGCCACCAAAACCGTTCCCATCTCTGTTGGCTTCCGTTGTGCGCTAGCTGGTAAGTCTACC
>NW_005842670.1:6875-16731 GCF_000455745.1 Alligator sinensis | reverse complement strand
GCGGGGCCCGCGGGCTTGGCGCCGCTGGCGTGGAGGAGCCGCGCGGCTGCGTGCGAGTGCTGCGAGTGGAGCCTCGTGCGTTTTCGCCCCGCTCCCAGGTCTTCGTGTTCGATGTCGGCGGCGGGACGTGGCGCTTCTACAACTGGACCCACATCACAACGGTGGCGACCTTCGGAGACTACGACCCCGAGCTCATGTGTTACGCTCATGCCAAGGGGGCCAGGGTAGTGCTGAAAGGTGGGTCGCAGCGGGGGCAGCAAAGCTGGGTGGGGAAGCGCCATGCTTGGGGCTGTCAAAACCCGGCTGGGCGTCGCTGGGCTGGGGAGGATGTAGTTGGGGCCGGTCCTGCTTTGAGCCGGGATTGGGCTAGATGCGACCTCGTGGTGTCCCTTCCCACCCTCATCTTTCTATGATTCAAAGTAGACACTAAGGATAAAGACCCTGTTTCTGGCACCATGATTTAAAGTGATAATTTACAAAGTTGTCCTGTTTAGGAGTTGTACCCCTGAAGGACATGCTTGAGCCTGCTGCGAGAGGGTTATGGATAACTCAACAGGTGGAACTGGCGAAAAAGCAGTATATGGATGGAATTAATATGGACATAGAGGAAGCGGTTAGTAGGTCATCACCCGAGTATGATGCATTAACAGATCTAGTGAAAGAAACTGCAGATGCTTTTCACAGTGCAATTCCAGGATCACAGGTATAAGATGTGTTCTGTATAAACTTGTTTTAATGTTGTGAAATCCTCATTTACTATAGACTACGTATTTAAAGTCTTCTGCAAACCTCTGTTGTAGTCCTAGTTTTCCACATTTGTGCTTTGTTCATTTTGCTAGTTGACTATATCTATTTTTGTCATAAGGATCACTGAACTTCTCCTGCTATGAAACTTAGTTATAAAAACAGAACCATTGTTTTGCTGAGATTTACGATATTTATGTTATAGCCCTCTTTGGTATGTTGGCTGCCATTCATGAATCACTTTCCTATTGGTGGTATTGGTATGGATTAATGAAACTACACTGCTAATTACTAAAGATTTATCATTTATTCTGGTATCATATGATCTATACCATGAAGTAATCTTGGAGATATTCACAAAATGATTCCTATCTTTTTTTTTAAAAGATTATTATAGTTTAGGGCTATCCAATCTCGGAGGCTACACTCTGGTATGTCGGCTGCCATTCATAAATCACTTGCCATTCACCATAATAATGTGGTAGTGATATGGATTAATGAAACTTCTTAACAATATACATATGATATCAGAAAAAAATATAAATCTTTAGAAATTAGCGGTATAATGTTGGAGAGATTCACGAACGTTTTCATATCTTTAAATGGACAGCCCTAAACTATAATAATCTAATCTCGGAGCAGCCAGACGCCACCCACCACATTGGTTGCAGGCCCTGGGCCACACACTGCAAGGTCTGCATGCCTGAGGGGACACATGGGTTCCTCGGGACCCCTGCCACATGCAGTTGCCCACGTCTGCCACGGTGCTGTTGATCACCCCACCACCACCATTACAGTTGCACAGATAAGTTTCCCCCACACCATGGGAGCCCCCCTATGCTGGCACTGCCAGCAAACTCACGTGGCTGCCTCCTGTACTGTTTTGCCCCAAGGACCCTGGCCGCCACGCACCTGAACAGGCAAAGCAATGGGGAGAGTGTTGGTAGGACAGGAGTCTGTGGGCTGCATGTGTGGGTTGGATACAGTCCTGTTATAGTTCGTGAGATGTAATGTTCGATCTCTTTAGTGATTTTAAAGTATAGCTGTCTAAAACTTTACAAGTAAATGTGAAAAGAGAGAGCAAGTTTAATTCTCCTATTTTACGCATATTAAATGAATACTTCTATAGGCAGACTTGTTCTGAAAACAAGCATCAAAACTGTCTCGGACGGCCGGAGCCGACTCGAGGTGATATACAAATTGCTCGGTCGTTTGGGCAGGCTGGTGAATGGAGAGGCAGACAAAGCGTATTGGTTGCAAAAACTTTACTTACGCCGCTAGTAGCCGCGACGCAGGTGGTCCGGTCGCTTAAACAACTCCACGAGTTGCTCCAGCTGGCAAGGCTCAGGCCAGCTAATCCGTCCACAAATTAAGCCGGCAGGGAAAGGGTATGTTGAAGGATTGCGCTCAGCGATGGGGAGAAGAATCGATAGGTGATCAGGCTATCGATCGGCTCAGCCGCAAGTCAGATTTCTTTAGAGGCACTCTGCAGCGTGCTCAAAGTTCTCCGACTTGGGCGGAAGTCGCACAAAATTTTATACGGCCAACCAAGCCAATTACTAGCCGCCACTTAGTAATAATTTAGAACTGGCCAATAGCGGGGGACAAACTTGCATGCGAATGGCGGGAGCTCTCTTGCACCGGGGTTTTCTGTTGCAGCAGAAAACTTTTGCTGTGCAAGAGACTCTCGTGTGGCGGGAAAATTCCATCGTGCCGAGGCACTAAAATCATTGGGTTGTGACAAAAACAATAGAGTGCATCAATTCCATAGGTAATATAAACTTCTGCTCTTCTTCCTCAGGTAACATTTGATGTGGCTTGGTCTCCCGAATGCATTGACCAGAGGTGCTATAACTACAGCGGCATTGCAGATGCTTGTGATTTCATGTTTGTGATGTCATATGATGAAGACAGTCCAGTCTGGCCACGCCGTGCTGCAAGAGCCAATGCTCCCTATAATCAGACCCTGACTGGTGAGGATCTATCAAAAATAGCAGCAGCCAGCATATACTTTTTTAAATAGAATGGCTTATTAGATGGGGACACTTCCCCCCACCTCTACTTTTTTTTTAATGCATTGTTGTGGGGGTTTTTTGTTTTGGTTTTTTTTCCCAAAGCCTCTGATACTGGTAAAACCTCCTGAGCATATAGGTTCCTTTGAGCTTTACGACACTGTGGATGAACAGTGTATGCATGGCATAGTGAGACATTTTTTTTTTTTTCTACATGTAATCCTTTAGTCTTTATTATGGTGAAAACTTTCAGAATGTAAGCAAAACATGGTGCAGTAGAGGTGTCATCCTTTTCTTTGTAAAGAGCATTAAGTACTTACCTCTGAAAGGTGTGTAGTACCTCTCTGTGGTGATCTGGATGCTATGAGATGGCAGTTCAAAATGTCTGAATTGTTTTCTGAGGGAGGGGGGAAACAATAGGAAAGGAGAGGGAAGCTTATATTTTGAAGATCTATGTAGTTTGCTGGGAGTGGCCTCTCAGTTATTACTATTCATAGTAGTGCTTGAGAGAATACTGTCACTATCGCCTCCTTCAGGACCGTCCGGTCTCCCAGAAAAAGAGTCAGAGGGGAGGAATAGAGCACATTGCAAATGAACTGAATGTCACCAAGTAAAACTGCTTGGCATTTTTTGTTTCTTAATACCCTGCCTGAAGTGGGGAGCAGCTGGCTTCCAGCCAAGGAATATAACAGTTTGTTCCCACCTTAGGTGGGAAGGGAAGTCCTGGGGAGGCTGTATTTATTTGAGATCTGTGACTTGGATGCTTCAAATTCAGGTCTTCCCCATGAACAACACATGCCCCGGCAGTGTCGGCAGTGCCTTTTCGTAGGGGGTGCACATGCACCCCCTACGCGTGGTAGTATAAAAGGCAGAATTTGGCACTGGTAGAGTATAACTTAGGTTCAGGCTTCCATAGCTGCTGTTCAGCCAGTATGCCTTAATCTCAAACCGGTGTGACTGGCTGTGCATAGGGAGAGTTGCATTCAGCTATTGTTTGTTTTGCTGGACTGTCAGCAAAAGTCAGTGATAGCACTTTGTAATATGGACATGCCTCTATCGGGGATTATCCTGAGACCAGGAACTCTTGAGGTGCACCAGATAAGAGATGGTGACTGTATTGGATTCCTGAAGTTGATGGCCTAGCATCTGAGTATTTATTACTGAGTTCTTTATGGGCTAGACAGGCCAAGTCTGAGTGGAAACGATATATTCAAAAGTAGTAATACAGAATATTTGTTCATTACTTCTTGTTAGCATTATTATTTTTTTTGGCATTTCTCACTTATTTTTTGTCTTAATGCTGTATATATTGATTTATTTTTGATCTGTCACTTTGTAATCATTCCTTAACATATTCAATTTAAGACGACCCAACATAGACCTTCACTTTGGATGTTTACTATTGTAGTACTTCTAAGTTATTTCTTGTATTGAGAATTCATATGGAATATTAAACGGCAAAAGAATCATAGAGAAGTAGGACTGGAAGGGACCTCCACAGTTTATTCAGTCCAAGCACCTGCCTGAGGCAGGAACATCCCTATTGAAACTGTCCTATACAAATATTACAGGTGTAGGTCGTGTGTGTGTGTGTTGTTTTTTTTTTTAAATATCTTTCATCATCATTGTACTTCAGTAATGTTGAAAAAGTTAGTGTTGGCAAACTTGAAAGCCTGTCAATATGTTAACATGAAAGCCAGGTATGTCATTTATATTCTCTGTTAATTTAGGATATGAAGACTACATTAACATGGGCATTGATCCTAAGAAGCTTGTGATGGGTGTTCCCTGGTACGGTTATGACTATACTTGTCTGAATTTATCTAAGGTAAGATAAAGGCATTTTTAACCTTTTTAAAATCATTTTTACTCCTGTAATATACTACGTAATTTTTGGCAGTTATTTTTACAGTAAAGAAAGACAAAAGCAGTGTCATCTGGTGGTACAGGCACAACACTTATATTTTGGATATTGGACTTGTTGTTTCTGAAGCTGATTGACAGTGTAATGTTAGAGAAGATCTTTTACTTCTGTCCCTCATGTTTCTACATATTAACATTTAAGATTATGGGATTTAGGCATTGTTATAAAATGCTTTAAATTAGTGGTGCCCAACCTTCCCAGTGCTGTGGGTTCTAGGTAGATTGGTGCTAGGTAGATTCCACCCAGCGCCTGGTGGTAGGTAGATTCTGTGCATGATGTGTACTAGATCCAGTGTGTGGGATTGGTCTGGGCCTGATCAAGCACACCACATCAGATCTGCTTCTTCAGCCCCACCTGCATCAGATTGGGCCCTGAACCCATATGTTGGGATGGTGCCTGTCATCTGTGGCGGCCCGCATTCTGCAAAAGCATTTGGGCCCGCATTCTTCGTCGGGGTTCCTGGGACTTCCACTGAAAGGCTGGGTACATAAATCGTTAACCCTGACCTGTAGATATTGCAGTTCAGAGTTTAGAATAAATTGTGCACCAATATATATGTAACACTTAGAAATAAAAACAGAAGTTATCAGGCAAAGGAATCGGCTTTCAAAAACATGACCCCAAACAATCTTGAAAACACTAGAAATCTATAGACTGAAATTAGGATATTCTCTCCACTCACCAGCCCCTCACATACACATGCACTTCCTGACTGTCTTAGTAGCACTGGGTCAAGAGGTCAATATGAATGGCTGGGACTAATTGCAGGGAGTTCAACAGCTCTCTCTTTCAGTTGAACTGAGTCCCCTGGAAGTTTCCATCCTTAATCTTTTATTTCCACTGCAAGGGAAGCCGGTCTGGCTCAACTGGCCTTCAGTCCTCAGAACCAGAGCAACATCATCTTCCTACCTGGCACCTCCCACTGCCCCATGACTCCTTGGGGTCCTGTCTCCCTCTGTGTGTGGTCTTTGTCAGGCTCAGCTCTGGCTGAGCAATGGGCAAGCGCTTTGGGAGCCAGTGGTTAAGTATTTGGATGTGCCAACTGAATACCTGGTCTAGCCTCCATGTACTGTGCATGTGGGTTTGAATGTGAAAGCCAGGTGAGGGAGGCAAGTTCCAGTCCCGGTCTCTCCTGCTGAGATTTGCTTCTCTGCATTACCAATGGGGCTGCAGATAAAATAGGTTTTTTTATTAATCCTGTCATATTAAGTCACTAACAATGATATTGCTTCCCACATTAAAACAATCTGAGAAGCTGGAACTTGTTCATTCCAGCTAAATAATAATTATATGGATGTCTTTCTCTAGCTTTAAAAAAAAAAAAAAAAAAGGTATTAATTCATATCCAAATACGTATTTCAGGTGGTTTTCACAGGTGCCTTTTTCTCATTTTCTTCCAGAGTTATATAAAGTTGAGTACTATGAAACAGCTCTTTTTTCTTTTCAGGATCACATTTGTTTTCTTTCAAAAATTCCTTTCCATGGGGATCTATGCAGTGATTCTGCAAGGTTTCAGGTCTCGTATAAAGTGGTGATGAAGCAAGTGAATAGTTCAGTTTCTGGGAGGCTGTGGGATGAGGAGCAGAAAGCTCCATATTATGAATACAAGGTAAGCTGTTTTACAGACGAGCATTCATATACTCTAGGCAAATATGGTCCGATTCATTTTGCCCACATGGTGAATAGTGGATGGATTCCAGGTTAGTATCTGCAGGGAAACCCTTCCTTGACAAAAGGGTGCCAGACATGGTGAAGCTGGTTTCTATATCAGTGTGCTGTCTCCTTGAGAGTGAGATGGTCTGTCATGCCGTGGGGAGAGATTTAATAGAACAGAAGTCCACTATTCTTATCTTCCACTACTGCAAGGGCCTATTAAAAAAAACAAACTGCCAGTGCCTATGTTGGAACTGCTCTTAACTTTCACCTGGTGCTGATTTTGATTCGTTGATTAGGAGTTGCAGCCAGCACTGTTTTCTCTTCTCCACTGCATCCAGAATTCACTTGGAAGCAGTGGTTGTTGGAACCCCTGGAGTCTTCTGCTTGCACTCACTGTAACTTCCTATTCAGTTAGTGACACACTCTATTTTCTATATAACCTTCATCTGTTGATAACTAATACGATCTTAAAAGTGATCACTGGCCCAAAGTAATATAACCTTATTTAGGAGAGCTTCATAATCTTCTCTAAACCTGCATTTTGTGCTAGAAAAAAAACAAGTCTATGACAAGTTTCATGTGCTGGTATACTTGGAATCTTAGTACAAACCTTAAATTGATTTAAATCATTTTAAACAAATTAAAATTTAGTCTTTTTTTATGAAACCAATCTCTCTTATAAAAGAGTTGCACAAAATGAATGCTTTGTCTGGGAGATCAGGGAAAAAGAATAGAAGGAAAGCAGGATTATTTACTGGATCATGTTTTATAGAAGAAAGAAGACTGGGTAGTTACTTTAAAGTAATGCAAATAGGAAGGCTTTCTTGCAAAATGTTTATTGCAGACTGGAGAAGAAATTTTACATGAATACTTTTTAAAAGTAAATTTGGAAGAACATTGTTGCATATATTCACATTTGCATATCGTGAGTTATACCTAACTTTTTAGGCATTTTGTATTCATTAATATAGTCCTGTTAATGTAGTTTTTATTTATACTAACACACACATTCTGGACATTTTTATAGGATGCTCTTGGTCATTTTCACCAAGTATGGTATGATGACCCCTGGAGCATTTCCCTGAAAGCAGCATATGCACAGGAACGTGGTTTAAGAGGCATTGGCATGTGGAATGCAAATTGTCTTGACTACTCTAGAACTCCTGTAGCAGAACAGCAAACTGAAGCAATGTGGCAAGCCTTGATACCATAGCAACTGCATGAGATGATCAGCATTTACTGCTTGGTTTAGAATGATAATTTTAATGGGATATTAATTCTAAAGAGTAATGTATATGTTGTCTTACAAGTATCTTCTGGTTATGAGCAAAACTTCTGAAACAGTCACAACTTAATTTTATTCAGTACTTAAAATGAATTAATGCAATGTTAAATACTTTAAGAGATTCTGTTTAGATTTTTTTATTTTTACAATTTTCAATTAGGTAAACAGCTTGACTGAAAAAACATAATGCTCTGTTCTTTTCACAACTTGAAAAGCTAGAAAATCATGAACTTTTTAAAGAAACCTTCACACTCTCTCTCTCTCTCTCTCTCTCTCTCTCTCATATTTTTTAAGACCAGTATTTTAAATTTTGTATTATAAGTATTTCCTACCCAGTTTAAAGTACATTGTTCATAATTAACATTTAAAATAAATATCCGCTATTCTGAACTTCCTACTTGTGGTCACTGTACTGCTGTTGTTTGATGTATTGCTGTAAGGTTTGTAGGCTGCTTTTAAATAACAGAGGAAAAGGTTGTTATTTTTGAAACTTTTAGAGCAGGGGCAGGCCATTTTTTCAGGTGATAGGCCACTTCACAAGTTTTTTGGTGTGCTGTTGAGGGCTGCAAGGCTAGTCCCTCCCCTTAACAAGTGCCCCATCCTCTAGTTGCCATCTTGGTCCCAGACATCCCACCCCCTAGCCCCTGACTTTTTGTCATCGGAAGTCCCTGCCCTTGCTGCAGAAGTACTCCTGTTGTCCTGTGGGGTCAGGCCAAGTCTCAGGATCTCAAAATTGCGCTGTTAGATGGGAGGGTGAGACACAATTGCACATGCACGCACTCAAAAATCAATTAGATACATGCACGTTCACACACACTCACAGGCACTCAATGGTAGCAGGAGAAAGAGACTCAGTGGAAGGGCTGGAGTCCTGGTAGGGAAGAGAAACAGTCCATGTCCTTTGCTTGGGGAAGGAAGTGAGTGATAGCTACCTATCCTGGGCTGCAAGTTGATCCTTGATGGCTAGTTGGTCTTCTCTAGCAAGGTGTTGTCCAGAGTGGGGTTGCCGGCAGGGCCTCTGGGTGGATAGGTAGTGTGGTGTGGTGCTGGTCCAGATGGAGAGGGTGTCCCACTGCATCTGTCTTCACTGCCCTCTTTTATAGGGGCAGACCTCCTATGACCCTAGTGGCAGGGGCATGCCCAGGCAAGAGTCAGCCCCTGGTGTACTGAGCATATGCACTCCTAGGTAAGGACCTGCAGTTTCAGGTGTCTGTAATGGTGGGTTGACTGATTTCTGCAGCAGTCTTTGTCTTCCAAATCTTGAGCCAGGGAGGGTCAATGCAGGGTGATGGTTGGGTCATCAAGTTGATGGTTCAGTCATTCAGAGGGAGCTATTTTTAGACATACTGCCATTGTCTCTCAAGCACCCTCATTCATCCCCATCCATTCAGGGCCAGTGTTTCCTGCAGGAGCCATGCGGTGCCCACGCTGGGCTGCTCTGTGCTGTCACCACCATCTCCGAGCTGCCTGGAGAGCTCCACGCGGTTGCTACAGGAAGTGCTGGGTAGCACTGAGGGGGAGGGGCTGCATGTGGGTCCCCACCAGTACCATGGGCTACGGCCAGCAGCTGCTGTCACCTGGGCTGCCTAGAAAGGCAGTCCAGTGCGGAGCTGCCCCAGCCTTGCTGTGTGCCCAGTGGGCAGCTGGGCACGCCACCATGGGATGATGCCTGGGCCAGGCAGGAGTGAGGGACCCACCGCAGGCTGCACAAAGCCCCTCTACAGCCTGAATCCAGCCTGCAGGCTGTATTTTGCCTACCCTTGATTTAGAGGTTTCTACTCCTAGTTGTCTGTAAATTGCACTAGTAACAGCAGGAAATATACACTGCATTTCCTAGTGCTGTATTTTTTGTATACATTACACACCTTTTTCCAGAATTTAGCTGCTGAAAATTGGAGTGTGCATCTTAAGGAAATACAATAATGGTGTTTAGCTGATAGCTATAGCAGAGGGCAGTAAGTAGGGCACTAGCCTTGAGCACTGATTTAGGGAGGTGCCAGCCTGGCATACCTCAGGGAACTTTTGATGTGACTGGCATGTGGGTAGCCTGTGTCCCAGTGGAGCAGCAGCCTACTTGCAGCAGTCTGCATTGAGGGCAGAGCCCTGGCTGGGGCAGGCAAGACTCTGGCCCCACCCTGCTGTCACAATATTCTCCCTTCCTCTGCCCAGGGCACTGGAGAAGCTTGCTTCACCTCTTATTCCCCTCTTCCTTCCCCCCCCATTTCACTTAAATAC
>NW_005842670.1:0-6865 GCF_000455745.1 Alligator sinensis | reverse complement strand
TGCTGAGTGAGTAGCAGCAGCAAAGGAGCAGCAACAGACTTGCTTCCTGATCCCCTTGCAGTTCCTTGTGGTTCACTTGATTACAGTAGGGGCTCATGAGAGTGCCTGGGCTGTGAAACCTGTGCGCATATGCAAATAAGAGTGGGACACAGTAGTTATGTTCTGTCAGTGTCAGTGAAAAATGTAAAGTACCAAGAGAAGCAGAAGAAATTGGAAGGAGGTACAGCAGCAACAAAGCATGGGGGAAGGCAAAGGAGAAACTGCTTTTGAACAGTGGTGCTAGATGAGCATTTTATGGCGCAGAAGCACAATACCCAGAACTTGAAGAATAACTTTGGCATGTGTGTGGGAGAGATGGCAGTTTGGATATGAGGATCAGACACCAAAGGAAAGGAGAGTGGAGCAAAGGCCATGGAAGACTAGGCAGGTACAGAAAGCAGCATCACATTGTGGTTGGTGATGGAATGAAGTCGGCTTGTGTGATTTTTTTTTTTTTTTTTTTTTTTTTTTTTTTTTTTTTTTTTTTTTTTTTTTTTTTTTTTTTTTTTTTTTTTTTTTTTTTTTTTTTTTTTTTTTTTTTTTTTTTTTTTTTTTTTTTTTTTTTTTTTTTTTTTTTTTTTTTTTTTTTTTTTTTTTTTTTTTTTTTTTTTTTTTTTTTTTTTTTTTTTTTTTTTTTTTTTTTTTTTTTTTTTTTTTTTTTTTTTTTTTTTTTTTTTTTTTTTTTTTTTTTTTTTTTTTTTTTTTTTTTTTTTTTTTTTTTTTTTTTTTTTTTTTTTTTTTTTTTTTTTTTTTTTTTTTTTTTTTTTTTTTTTTTTTTTTTTTTTTTTTTTTTTTTTTTTTTTTTTTTTTTTTTTTTTTTTTTTTTTTTTTTTTTTTTTTTTTTTTTTTTTTTTTTTTTTTTTTTTTTTTTTTTTTTTTTTTTTTTTTTTTTTTTTTTTTTTTTTTTTTTTTTTTTTTTTTTTTTTTTTTTTTTTTTTTTTTTTTTTTTTTTTTTTTTTTTTTTTTTTTTTTTTTTTTTTTTTTTTTTTTTTTTTTTTTTTTTTTTTTTTTTTTTTTTTTTTTTTTTTTTTTTTTTTTTTTTTTTTTTTTTTTTTTTTTTTTTTTTTTTTTTTTTTTTTTTTTTTTTTTTTTTTTTTTTTTTTTTTTTTTTTTTTTTTTTTTTTTTTTTTTTTTTTTTTTTTTTTTTTTTTTTTTTTTTTTTTTTTTTTTTTTTTTTTTTTTTTTTTTTTTTTTTTTTTTTTTTTTTTTTTTTTTTTTTTTTTTTTTTTTTTTTTTTTTTTTTTTTTTTTTTTTTTTTTTTTTTTTTTTTTTTTTTTTTTTTTTTTTTTTTTTTTTTTTTTTTTTTTTTTAAAAGGAAAACCTTCTCTAAAGAGACGTCACAAGGGAGAATTGTGAGGGCACATGGAAAAGGATAGATAGGCAACACATTAGTGATGGTCTGGGTTAAGTGTGTATGGGAATACCGACCTGGTGCTGTTTTGCATTTAAGAAACAGGCTCATATGGGATAGGTTTGATGCAGAGGGAATGAAAAAACAGACAAAAGATAGAAACATAGACCAATACTGGGAAGGACAACATACACGCTTCAGCTGTTAGATATCAGGAAATAATTATTTCAAAGCAAACATGAAACATCTATATGCAGAATGAAGAGCAAGTGATAACCACAGTTTGACCACAGCTGAGAAGGTCTAAGTGACTAGAAATAGGGCAAGCTTTGTGAGTGGATCAAGGTTACGTGGAATCTCATTCCCATTGACCTCATTGTTAAAAAGTTTTTAGAAGTGCTGTGTTTTTAATGAGCTGGATGGTAGTAAGGTCTGTGCTGTGGGGGACAACAATGCAGGTTCTGCAGGAGGCAGCAGTGATAAAAAATAAAGTTGATTACTGAAGGATATGTATCCTCATTGTTTTAATCCTCTACTTGTCAATTTTATTTTTTTACTTGATCAGCTTTTAATGTGAGACAGTTCTGCTGTGCTGTAAAGTCATGCCACAGCATGGCAATGTGAGATGTGAGGTCAATGCAAATGTATACAATAATTTTTTTCCCCTCTGATTTCTGTCATTGCCGAAAACCAAGATTAAAGACATTTTTAGTGTCCTGAATCCATATATTTTTACACAAAGCTCAGAATGCATTAAAACACCCTTTACTTTCTAACTAATGCTGCTTATAAGATACATTTTCAGAATGATTTCAAAATAATCTCAGGTTAGTCTTCATATTTTCACAAAAGAATTAACAGTTGGAAATGTTGTATGACATATTAAACTATTTGCAGATTGATTTTGCTGTGTGAGAGTCTCTTCCCCCCCCCCTAAAAATGTTAAGGAAATGTTGTTCTCAGCAGGACTGAACAAAAAGAACAAGCAGTGAAACTTGTGGTGCATCTACACCACATTTGGCCTTGTGTCCCAGCATGAATGCCCCTGAACTCACCCCTTGCCCCCTGACATTGCAAATCCAGAAGAGCACCAGGGAGGTTCTACCAGTGGCCACAGATGGATGCCTTAAAGGGACCTCCCTACTGCTGTTCCAGTTCAAAGGGTGTAAATGGGAGTGGGTGGTATAGATTACTTCCTAAAGACATGATTAAACAGCTTGTATTTTTTCCCTTTAGTTCATGAGGTGGTGATGCAATCTCCTTAAACTGCTGTTCGTCTTTCAAAAGAGTCCTACTCTCTATCAGTCACGTAGATAAGCAGGACTTCACCCTGCAAACATTTACATGTGTTTTGAGTAGCATCCCATTACACGCTGCTAGTATTTTGGCTGTAACATAAGAGTATTTGCATGCATGATTGTGGTACTGGGAATGCTTTTTAAATATTGATGCCATTCCAATGAGTTGTAGACACAGAAATAATTTAATGATAGAAGTGGAACATTTCTCCCTTGATTCTGGTTTATTGTCAAGTCAGGCCCTGTCCGTACTGCAGCTAAAACTGATGTTACTTTCTCTGGTAACTGAAAAGTGGCCAACATCATACACGTCAACCATGACACTCCTCAGATTGTTTTTGCAGTTAAGTAAGTGTAACTGGACCTTTCTTGATGACAACTATAACAGTGCTGTTGAATGCAATTTAACCTAACTCAGTTTATGCTGAATGGGCTTGCAGGAAAAATGTATTCAACGCACAGCATGTCATCAACAAAGTGTTGGTGGTGTCTCTTGGAAACTAAAGAGATAAATCTGCATGAATGTCTATGCACCTGTTTTCAGATGTCAATTGATGGACAGCCTCTCCACCATCCTCTGCTGCCACCATGCCAGCCCTGGATTGTCCTGCCTGGGGTTAAATTGCTGCTGTCCCAGGCATGCTTGTAGATGCTGTGCCTGGGAGCAGGGTACTCTAGTTAAAACAGCTCCAAAGTTTAATGCATCGGGTTAATTGCATGTGTAGCTGCACTCGCTGTGGAGTGGGTTACAGGGTTAGAACACTCTGGGTGCAGATAAGCTGCTTTTCCTCGCGTTGTACTCTCAGTGCAGAGATACCTTGCACATGTGCAAAGCTCTTTTCCTGATGGTGATTCAGGCAAGGGGCCTGAGGTAATTCTTTCATTTAGCCATGATTGTTTGATTAAATTTCTCCTGTGAAATGGAGATCACAAAATATGGTCACTTCCTTTTCTTCAGAATCCTCTGAAACTTAAATCCTATGGGAGACTTCAGCAGTGTCAGGATGGAGCATCTCTGTGGGTTTGAGAGAGGGTACAATGTAGGACAGCAATCATCTCAGGCTGCTGCTGTACTGAAGCCAGATTCCCATGGAGTGACTATGGGGTAAGAGAATGATACTGAAAAGCCATCATGCTCATCCTCCATGCTTCAGAGTCCTGTGCTGAATCTGAGTTCCTTGTAGGGTGCATCTACATGTTGCCATATGGTGACGTTGCTACGGCACCGTGCTTTAGTACCGCCTATTGCGCTGTGCTTTAGTCCTTTTAGGATGGGAGGCTACTGCGCTATGTGCTTGGTGCATGGGTAAATTTCGCCACTATGTTGCCGTAGTGGTGCGCTATACCCAGGGAGTGTGCTGCTACAGTAACGTATCTGGCCATCACATTATCACTGTCACATTAGCACGCCATGTCACTATGTCGCCATAGGGCCACATGTGGACACACCCATTAATTCATAAAGCTTTTGGTATTTCTGTAGCATATAACACTGTCAGTTACTCTGTAATTTTCATTCACTGAGTAGAGCTTTCAAGCATGTTTGTTAATTCTGTTTAATACAAAGATTCATTGACTGGTGCTTTAGTTGAACTGTAATTAATCATACCAATTTGTTGCACCTGCTTCAGAGAATAGAGACAATGCTGTTTATTTTTAGATACTGTTATTTTGTTGCAATAGACTTTACACTCTGTTTATACAACTCCAACACTGACAATACAATTCAGATATTTAGGATTTTAAGATTTTTTTCTTGAAGTGGAGCAACAGTTGATTGTTTTTGTTTCTTTATTACAAAGCTTTAATACCAGGTTAGATCAGAGACAAAGAGGTTGTTTGGATCGTAAGATTTAAGAGTTCCTCCTTTTAAAAATATTGCAAAATTTTCACATCCTATTTCTGATTTCCTGTGCACTTATTGATGCCAGCAGTCAGTACATTCTTGTCAACTGTTATGTTTTATGATGTAATAATTTTTCAAACTATAGGACCAGGCAGAAAATAATTTAAAAAATAAAACATGAAGGTAGCTATTCCTTTCAGAAATTTATTACCCCCACAATGTGGAGATCTGAATTTAGTTAATAAATGTATGTGTCATATTGAATTAAATAGTTTGAATGTTTGTAAAGGTTGCCCATTAACCAGTTTCAGGAAGAAGATAGGATTTATCTCCTTATCTAGCTCATTGTTTTGGAACTACGTGCGAAATGTCTTGACTTCACTTAAAGTCTTAATTTAAATTGTATCTTTAGAAGTTTTTTACAAAGAAAGCAAATATCCTAAATTCCGAGACATCAAAGCCTAAGGCCTTTTAACCAGACTGGTAAAAAAAAAAAAAAAAAAGGTATTTACAGTGATATGGAAGAAGTCTCCCTAAAAGTAATTTAAAAATGCTCAACAAAGGTAATTTCTGTTGAGTAAGATCCGAGCCCAAATTTGGGAGTTATGATGAATTGAGTAGGAGGAGCCCACTGACGGCAGCTCACTCAATAAAAACCTGTAACTTACTGTCCCAATTTGGAGGTGACTTCACTTGCAGAACAACGAAGGAAGAATCGCAAGTGTAAACTCGGATTAGATTGATCACCTAATCCAACCTCTCCATGAACACGAATCTCTAAGTTCACGCTGAAGCCGCGGAGCGCCTGAAAGGGACTGAAGGAAGGGGACGTAGTCCTATCACTGGTGAGCCCAGCTCATTGAATCGTATTGCTGAGGCCAGCCTATTGAACCGTACTACTGAGGCCAACCCATTAAATCGTACTACTAAGGAATGAAACCATATTTTGGTATTTGGCTTCTCGGAATCCTAGGATTGTAAGTATATTATGAAAAATAATAGTATTGATTCAAATTTAACTTTTAGTTGTAATTGTAGTTGTTTTTGTAACACTAATTCTTATAGCATTGTTTGGGAAGGAAGTGCATTTGGAGCATTGTTTCTGATATATGTAACTATTGTGTTTTTAATGTTTGTGGTGTTTCTTAAAGCTAAGCAGTGTTATATACGTAGCAAAGAGTTTTAAAATAAAATTGTGTTGTATAAATTAAGTGTGTAATCATTGTGAAATCGTGCAATCAGCTAACTACTCCCCCAGCCAGTGCATCAAAACGAATCAGTAAATTGTGTGGGATTTTCTCTATTCCATAACCCACTAGAGACAGTATGCACAGCACTTTTTTTAAAATATACCATATCATGTTCATGATCATATTTGTAATCTAGGTGGGACAAAGCTTGCAATTTTCAATAGCTTACAGAATGCTTGATTGTTAATGAAACTACAATTAAGGAACAGAAACTACTAGGTAGAAAGTCAATAGATATTTTATGTGCTTTAGTTCAATTTTACATAAATACTTTACAGAGATTGTGTTTTTGATGCTCTGATCCACAATATAGTGAAAAAGTAAATTCTAAAAATCTAATAATAAATCTCTGCTTCCCTACTCAAGTAAACAGTTATTTTATGTGCAAGTTAAATTGTACCTCAAAATAAATGATGCAGGAGTTTGGGATTTATGAGTATACTTGTAAATTTGAACAAAGCTTTTGTTAAACAAGCATATAATTTATTATACAGATCAGATACGTTAGAAAAAATTAAATTATGATTTTTCTTTAATTTTCGTTATAGCCAAAAATTCAGGTTTAACTGCATATTTCTGTTTAAAATGTTAACGGTGTGCGGGCCCTCTCCCGATCCCACCTGGGTCGCCATGTGCGAGTTCTCTCCCGATCCCATCCTCGTCGCCATGTGCAAGCCGGGGGCGAGCTGGGCCCATCTTTGCGCACGTGGGCTGTGGCCAGCAGCCCGGGCACGCGGGGTCGGAGAGGACCGGTGGCGAGCTAGAATTAGTCACAGACGCGTAATGGTTGATTTAAAGATTGTTTACTTACACCAAAGATGGTCGTGGTGCAGGCAGGAAAACTTGCTTGAGTTGCAGTTACAGACAAAGACAACACGAACGGTCACGTGGAGTTTGCTAGGCTCCACGGAACAGAGCTCCGGATGCTCTGGACAAGCGCGCCACCAAAATAGAAACTTCGTAGATACGTCTTATAAAGAATTATCGCTCGAAGACGGAAAGAGGTGGGCGATGGATCAGGTTGCCAAACTCCTCTGAATCTCACACAGGGTTTCTATTACCCTGCCGTGTACCCAGAGTC
>NW_005842669.1:869103-887201 GCF_000455745.1 Alligator sinensis | reverse complement strand
TTGGTGGGGTCTGGGAGGGTTTGGCAGGATTGGAGAGACAACCAGGTCTATAGGAAAGTTGAGAAGACCAGGGAAGCTCTCCAATCCCATCAACGCCCACCCCCTGGAATCTCCCCAGCCCTCCCTCCCAGTGCTGTTGAACCATCCCCAATCCCATTAACCACTCCCAAGGCCAGGTTTACTGGCATTCACCAGTCCCAGGAGCAGTCCCATGGAAGTAAACTGGCGTGGGGGAGGAGCAGGCAGATCAGAGGGCTGGCAGGTCTGTGGGTGGGGATTGACAGGATTGGGAGGGGTGCTGGTGTCTCTGCAGGGCCTAGTGGGGGGATGGAAGGCTCCCCCCAGAACCAGTGCCAGGGATGGTGAGGAAGTTTCAAGTTTCTATCTGATCAGGAGCCAAAATTTGAACCTGGTGAGTACGCTAAACTACCTGATTATTTAGTTTATCCATAGCACATTTTGACTAAAATACAGGAAAATGTTTTCTTTTAAGAGATAAAAATAAAATGTTTTTTTTTCTATTACATGTTTTTGTAATAGAGGGATAAACAAGATTTTTTTTTACATCTGCCAATCCATTTTCGTTCCAACTGCAAAGCTACTTTTTCTTACTTGATATTTCCATATATTGCTGCCTACATACTAATATATGTTCCTATTAATTTATTTTCTAAGCAAGTCTTATGAAATGTCAGATAAATAAATTACAGGAAAATGTGAAAGAGATTAGCATTTTTACTTTGTTATTGAAACAAACATGAAAGCAAAAGACAGATGAACACAGTGTGGAAAATCTAAACTGCAGTGTTGACACTTAGGCTATCAGAAGCTGTTGGCTTTTGCCTTCAGGGCATATGATGGTTTTGCTAAGAGTTATTAAATTTTAAGGTAGAATTGATCCTGGGGTTACAAAAAAATTAAATGTAGAACTACAGAGAACACAGATGGGGAAAAAATAAAAGATTACCATTGAGGCTTCAAAGACGATTCTAGTATGGTCCAAAAACATAAATATACTTAAGGAGTTTCACCAGCTTTAATCAAAGTATGTTGCATTTTACATTGATATGTGGAAAATTCAATAAAGTTTACAACCCTAAGAATTCTGGGATTGCCAACTGAAAAGGGAGGAAGGATATAAATAATGTATTTCTTGTAACTCCTGGTCTGGAACTGATCCCCTGTTGAGCACTGAGTTGGATCCCTGGGAGACAGCTGATGCTGTCTAACATGTTTGACTGATTTTGTGAACAGATAATAAAGAACATAAGAGAAAATGTGAATCCAAAACTACAAGTTGTAGCTTAAATAGTACTTTTTGTTTTAACGTAACTTGGAGGTGGCAATGCTGTAAAAGAAAGAAGAATCGAGAACAAAATGTAAAAACATATGCAAAAACACTGCATCAGGCTATACGACAACGATCATATTCAATGTATAGAAGTGTTGAGTGGGTTGGTTGACAATTTACTTGCAGGTTTTTGCAGAAAAGGGTGTCTAGAAACACATATGGCTATGTTTAGAGTCAAACTGTTGGCAGTTAACGGGCACGTATGCAAGTGCAGGCAGGCTGCTGGTGAGACACTAACTCAGGCACTTTACATAAAGCACCACAAATTAGGGCACTTACACAAGTTACATTTTTTGTGCAATCTGGCCCCTGAAAATGATCTACAAACATGACATAACACATGTTTATGGCTGCAGAGTACTTTTAAAATGGCTGACCACACAAAAAATTAACCCTCAATAAATCAGCTATTAGCTGAAGGTGCTGTAGAGCAGAGCACCTTAGGGAACTTCTGCTCAGGTTCCTTCAAGGGTTGTTTTTTTTTCATGCACCTTTGGGCATGTGCCTATGCAGCAGGGGAGGGAGGGGGAGGAGTGGAGGGAGGATAGTACACAGCTGCCAGCTGGGCTTTGCCGTGGCCAGAGCTATGGGTAAGGCAAGATGGAATGGCATTTCTTCACCTCACAGGCCCCCGCTGGGGTGTCAGCAGGAGCTGGCAGCTGTGTGCTGCTGCTCTCAAGAGGCTCAGGCCGGGGGTGGGGGAAGGGAGCCTCACCCACGTGAGCACCAGTCCAACCCACAAAGCCACATGGGATGTGGGTGGAATCACCCAAAACTAACCCTTGCAGGGAGCCTGTACCCAGGTTGCCTAAGGCACTGTGCCTTTGAGCACCCCTGTCTGATACTTCCTCAGACAAGGGTTAAATTTTCATATGATCAGCCATCTTAAAAGTACTCTGCAGTCTTCAACATTTCTTATGTTATGGCTTTAGACCACTTTTGGGGGCCTTACTGTGTGCAAAATTTAACTTCTGTAAATGCCTAATGGCTGTAAGAAATGTGGACAATCTTAAGTCTGGCCAAATCTTCAGTCTCTGTGGTGACAGCAAAGGACTGAACTGGGGACACACCTTGCTAACACATGGGCTACTTCCCTGAATGGATGCAACATAGTCACCTTTGGCAAGTGCTGGATGGGGGCTGATTAACACTGCCAAAGCCATGAGCATATTGTTGCATGCCTAGTGCAGATTTTTTCAGCATGTAATGCACATGAAAAAGTTGTGGCAGCTTTCACTGCAGTTCTCAGTAGAAATGAGGAGATGCAGTGTAAACATACCTATGTAGGACTCACCTTTGTGGGGGAGCAAGAAGGAGGCAGAGGCATAAGCTGCCACTGGGATTCCAGAAAGAAGGCAGAATTCCTTCCAGAGCTCCTTGATGCCCATGTGGACCACATCTACTCTAGAGATGGTCAAAAGATTGGATAGAAAATTGTACTGTCAGAAAAAGCTCATATGATTAAATCAAAACCTTCCAGGGGAAATGAGTTTTACACCTGAAATTTGAGTAATTCAAGCAGGCTTATCTATCATGCACCCAGCTAGATAGGCAACCTGCAATGTAGGTGTTAAGGTGAGTCCCCCCCAGGAAAACTGGTAGGTTGCCAGGGTCCCAGAGATCTCTAGTACCACCTCCAACTTAGCCAGCTGCCCTGCTCCCACATTCTCCTGGATCTTTGATTCCCTAATGCATTTACCACTTTGAGAGCCAGCTGCCTGGTGACTCAGGCAACCCAGGGAAGAGACAAACAAACAAACATGCCAGCTTCTTCTGCAAAAACTTTCAAGTTTTGCTCTTTCTTCTTGTTCAGAATCACCCTTTTCTCACTGTTACAGTGCTTCTAGATAGGTCCCTACAGAAATTAAAGGTAGCCTTTTAATGTCTCCACCTCCTATCTGTTCTCTTTTGCTCTTTTGGTCCCGCTGTGATGAGCACATGGAAAAATAACCCTTTTGCTCAGGTATTTTATGAAGGGAGCAATTCCAAACAGCTGCAAAAGACAATGGGTAGTAGGGAAGTCAAGAGGTCATTCTATCCTAATGCTTCCCTTCTAATATTTAAGTAGCTCTGCACAACCTAGCCCAAAGAAAATGGGCAGTGAAAACTTTGTGTTCCAGTACATAAACATTTTACATATACCAGATCTCACCAAGGGCTTCTTGTATGAGGACCTAATAAGATTGCAGAAGAATTAGGCTGCATACATATTTTCAAATGGTCTGAGAGAATTCTCCCAGGTTTGTTTTCTACGTAGAAAAACTTACCCCAAGACCCCTGAACAGACATTCAAATGCTGAGCCCCTGAGAAGCATGGCTTGTAGTACTGATGCTGCACACCAAAGGGGCTCCTGTGCACACCTCTTACATTGGGGTGGGCAAAATGCAGCCTGCAGGCCGGATGCAGCCCACCAGGCCATTCTATTTGGCCCACGGGGTCCCTAAAAAAGGTAAAAAATGTAATATTTATCTGCCCCTGGCTGCCTGTCATGCAGCCCTCAATGGCTTGCCAAAACTCAGTAAGCAGACCTCCACGCAAAGTAATTGCTCGCCCCATCTTACATGCTTCACAGATTCAATTAGTCTGCATGGACACAGATGGTAGCAGTGCACAGGGCAGCCCTTATTGGTTGAACCAGACTGCTAAAAGTCAACCTGTGTCACCCTGCATGCAGATGTTACAGGTAAATCTTAGGAGCACACAATGGAGCAGACTTTCACAGCACACAAGATGAATCTCAGCAGATCACTGTCAGAAGCTGCATATCGACATTATCAAGGAGGAACCTTTGTTGGAAAGTAATTTCACACTTCTGTGTCTTCAGCAAAATGATTTCAAACATCCAAGAGGAGACGGCATTCCTTGTCTAATGAAGCACTTCATCATATGCTTAATATCAAGCAGCTAAATAGTTCCATTAAGTAGATCATGATTAAGTGATTCAATGTATCAGGTTTAGGTAAGCAATAGAAATAACTGAATAATTTGCTGCAAATTATTCCATTCCCTGAATGCAGCCTCTTGTTCTGTCCACGTCTTGTCCACAAGCAGGACAGCAGTTCTATCATGGAAAAGTATACTTTATCATTGCATCCTGAATACTTCCCTAAATAGTTCTAGGGCTGGATATTTTCCATAGCTATGTGCAAGTTGCTGTGAAAATTTTGACTAGGCACAGACATCCGATTGCACTGGCTCTGTTTATTGACAAGATGAACTCATAAACCGTGTTTACCTGGTAATCTTATTGTGCTCGACAATGGGGCCCTCCAGCAGGCTGTCTTCTAAACTAAAAGCATGAAAGCCTACAGTGCACTTTTGGTGGTCATTGCAGTAACAGTACCAATTAAGCAATGCACTGCACGGCAGGGGCACTGTTATACAACTTCCATTTTAGGAGCCTGCTACAGGCAGTGCAGGGCCCTTGAGAGTGCCACTATTAAGTCCAGTGAAATTTCCATATAGACGCGGCCTTAGAATCAGGTTTCTGGTTCAAATGTTTTTACGATTGCAGAAAAGTCTTTCATTCATATTCCTCAGCATGGCTAAAACACTTGCTCTTTCTATAGCAATCCCTTCCAACTCATGCACTATATACACACCTGCAACAAGTGTTGTGAAGCCAGCCAGAGCAAATTCACTCTTATTTAGTAGTTAATCTAACTTATATTTTGGGAGTTTGCACACAGCTCTAAACAACATATGCTCTGATCTAACGGGACTGCTTACAGATGTGACTTATTTCAAAGCACCATGAAAAAAATGCAGTCAGCTCATTAGCTCAATCAGCGAGATTGCCTTTGAAAGTGCAGAAAAACAAAAAATGCTGACAACAGCAGCAAGCAAACACTTGAATCTTGAGTGCAAACTCTATATTTTCAATATAGCAAAAAAATAATTGCAGAAAAGTAAGATATGGATCAGAACAGAGATCAGATTAGACAGTCCCAAGATTGGTTTGAGAATCATTTAGTTTTAATCAGTTGCTGGAACTACATGTGAAACAAAGACAAATAATCTTAAAATGAAACTCTACTGTACTAGAGAGAGAGAGCTCAACCTCTATCTATATAGGGCCAGGTGTGGCCAGTTTAATACAGCTCTGTGATTGAAATAGTACAGGGGCACAGTGCAGCAACACAGGACTGAAAACAGCCACAGAGAGGCCCCCACTGTACTCTACGAGGTATAATGGTTAAGTACAGGCATACAAGAAGCCTGCAGCAGAACTGCTCTAACTTTCAAGCTTTAAGAGCCCTCATTTAGTTTGGGAGGAAGCAAAACATATGGTAGCCCTTGTGTGGTGGTGGGGCTTGGAGCCTGTCTGCACAGCCAAAGTGCAATGGGTAGGGCTTTCACACACCAGTGTGTCCTGTGGGCTCCCTGAGCTGCTGAAGACTTCCAAGTGGAACTGAACAGCTGAGCTGCCCCTGATCGACTGGCAGGGACATTATGCCAACACACCTGGACCTCACGCAGCAGCAACTTGTCATGGCATGTGCCCTCATGGCCATGTGCCACCCACATGCCCACTCAGCTTGCCTTGCTCCTGCCATGTGTGTGTGTGTGTGTGTGTGTGTGAGAGAGAGATGCCTGGGTTCTGTGTTTATGTCTGATCTATGTCTGCATGTGTGCATCTCAGACACCTGGGTTCTATGTGTACGTGCACCACACACACACACAGAATGCAGGCATCCTGGACACTCGCACACATGCAGACACACATACACAGAACTCAGGCATCAGGGCCTGACTGTGCCACCTACTTTTACATGGTCAATGAGGATGATGCCTGCCTCTTGTGCAACTCTACATTTTTGGGGTGATGGAGAGCAGGCACTATGCTCCTGAGGTCCCTGATTTCATCACTGGTGATTGCCATTGCTCCCACCCAATCCTTGTTGGGGGGCCTGGCCTACCCACTCCTGCCCTGGCTCATAAAGCCCTATGGGGGGGCAGCTAGACCACTGAAAGCAACACTTCTTATATGGACTGGGCCCAACACCATAAGCACATGTGGTGCAAGCATGGGGAAGAGAGCCAGTCCCCCCAACCCCATGATGTGTGTGGCCCTGGCCCCACACCACAGCAGGCTGCCCATATCTGCAAAGGCCTGCCTGACTGCATCTTCATCCTTATGGACTGGGAGCCTTCCCTGGATGAGTAGGGCCAGAGGGCTTTGAGCATAGACAATGCATAGAGGGTGCACTCTTGGCTTAGGCAATGGGTGGGGGAGGGCCAAGTGGAGCACTGGTGCCCTGCCCCAGAGAAGCGCCACCTGCACTTCCAGGCTCAGTGTTCAGCCATAGGGGGGCCACCCCCATTCAGCAATCAGCCGCAAGGGGACCCCCCCCCCCCCCCGACCCTGCCGCAGGCACCTGCAGACAGTCCCCACTTGGCCCACCCTTGCTGCCAACACCTATGTCATTGCCTGTGGGCAATCGCCGTGCCCCCCTCCCCCCAGCCTCAGGAGGCATACATCACCTGTGGCTTTGGGAGCCCATGTCCTGCTGCCGGCTCATAGGTCTCCTGTTACAGGATCTTCTGGCCCTGCATATCAGGCACTGCTGCCCACACCCCAGGCTGCCCAGGAAATGTCCCTCTTCCCCTCCCCTTCCCAATCACCCCCAAGGGCACACACCAGGATGTGGCAGAATGCGGCCTGAAGAAGAAACGTGCCTCAGTTTAAAATGTGGTTGCAAAACTACTCCTGTTTTTACTAAAGTAAACCTGTTGAACATTGCTCATTTCTCAGCCTGGTCTCTTTTCCCAATTAACACAAAATAGCAAATCTTTGGTGGCAGTAGTGGGGTGGGACTTTGAGAATGAGGCAATAGAACCTGGAAGGGGCATTTGGGGTCAAGGGGAATACAACAAGGCCTGAACTCAAGCAACATCAAATCTTAGAGGGGAGGCATACGAAAAGGGGCTTTTGAGCTTGCAGCCTACTTTTAGGGGTGCAGAGTCAAGACCAGGGACTTTTCCATGTAGGAGATGGACAGCTGAATTATTTTGGACCCAATGTCTCTCTACAGAGAGCTGTGGGCCAGGAGGCATTACCAAAGTGGGTGCTGAACACTTCTGGCTCTCCCACACATGGCCTCCAACCCCTTAGCCTTAGAAGCCAGGTCATATGATTATGGCAATGCTACACACACTGCCCAGACTATAAAATTCAAGGGTCCATGGCCCACGTGGTGCTTGAGGATCACAGGGTTTCTCTCAGCTCACTCTGGCTTGGATGTTCAGTGCCCCCTCTAACCACATCCCCCCACATACAAAAATACCTAGTAGGTCATCTACTAGCTATCTGATCAGTGAACAACATGGGGAGTCAATCTTCACTGAATGAGAATGAATGACATGGCAGGAGCTTTCCCTCCAAAAAAAAAAAACGAAAAAAAAAGGGATGGCAAATATTTAGGGCTCAGTTCAGCCACCCTTACTTACACTCTTATAACATGGAGGTATTTAATGTTGTGGATTCTATTAGTGGCATGTTATGGATTTCAACCCCAACTAGTATTTGCCACATTTATTAAATTTCCATTTTTCACTTTCACCTGTTCTTTTCCCATCCTATAACTGGCACGGTATAAAGTCCTTGTTTTGAGGAAATTTCAATATAAAGATCAATGTTACAAGTAAGGAGCAAGAATCCTCTGTTTAAAAATTGCAAATTCTGTGATAAAAATCCCAAATTCTCTGATTAAAACCCCCAAATACACATTTTTTTGTGATTAAAATGAAATGCTATTCTCTATACAGATATCAGTTTAACACAAAATTGCTAATTAGCAGGGATCCTGGTTTTCACTGATAAACACTGAAACACCACTAAAATGTAGAGAGATAGAGACAGACCACATATATATGTCATCTCTCTCTGAGTGGTCTACCTCTATCTCTAGTGGCGTTTCAGTTTTCAGTTACTTTTTTAAATCTGAAAATCAGGGATTTTTCTTTTTAATCAGAGAAAACCAGGATCCCTGCTAATTAGGCTACTACAAAGCAAAGAACTGATGGAATATCAATACAGTGCCAAGTACCTGGTGATCCTAAGTCATCCTTTCTGGGGCATGAGCCAGCAACTGGGACAGCCTGAATGCCTCCGCTCATTAGGACTTCTGGAGAGTGCCCCTGGTCATCTGGTGGCTTCCAAAATTCTGTACAGATTCTGGGTTCAGAACAGGGGAGTGGGGGGGGGGGAGGTGGAGTCAAATAACTGCTTCTTTTGCAAGTGGAAGATTGAGAAGGCAGGGAAACAGTTTCCTCTCCTCCCAGTGAAGAATATGAGGTTTTTTATTAAGGGGATCATCATAGATACTGAATCCTAGAGGGGTTTTTTTTGGGGGGGGGCAAGGAAGGTGGGGGGTTGCTCTACGAAGGGCAGACTACATTAAGGTTAGAAAGCCAATTGGATATTACTATTCATATTCAAATGACATGACTCAGAACAATCCCGGCCAGGTCATGAGTGATTACAGGGCTCTGGGGGCTGGGCTGAAGGGTCTGGGGACACAGATATTTTTTTTCCTCCATCCTCCTGGTTACAGTTCATGGGCATTGGAGGGCAAGGTGCATCAAGGAAGACCCTGGTGATGGTGCCATCACGAGGGGTTCAGCTTCCTTGACCATGGTCTGCATTTCAGGGATGGAGGCAGGAGTTTGTTGGGAAGGGATGGCCTCCATCTCACCCTGAAAAGAAAGAAGCTCTTCTCTGCCAGAATGGCTGGCCTACTTGACAGGGCTTTCAACTAAGATTGCTGGGGGATGGGCTGTCAACTAACAGTTCAAGCCCAAGTCACATCAACCATAGTATTAACAGATTAGGTAGCCCAAAAGAATCTACTCTGATGACAGCCCAAGGAAAGGTCATATCCTAGCATGCAGGGAAGCCCAGGGTTCAGCTGCCTGTACACAAATGTCAGGAGTTTGGAAAACAAGCAAGAAAAACTGGCCCTTCTGAGTGACAAAGATTGTGATCTCATAGGGATAACGGAGACCTGCTGGGACTCCACCTGTGACTGGTCCATAGGTATAGAAGGCTATACCTTGTACAGGAGAAACTGTGTTGCAAAGCGGGGTGGGGGTGTAACTCTCTATGTAAAGGAGCAATACACTTCCCTTCAAACTGAGTTCAGCAACCAAGGAGGGAGTCTTGAGATCCTCTGGGTTAAACTATGGGGAGAGCTTGGGGAAGGGAATATAACTATAGAAGTCTATTACAGACCTCCCAACCAAGAGGAAGAGCTGGATTTCAAATTCAATAGGGAACTAGCTGAGGCTGCACGCTCCCGATGCAGCCTGTCTACCAGCATGTACAAACTCCATTGCCCTTCAGTCAGTATATTTTACCTGAATTTCATAGAATCAGGTGTACCCCAAAACAGGAATCAACAATTTTCCACAGTTTTGTGTACTCTAGAATATTCAGAGGATCCTGGGACACAATGCATCAGTACAAGAAGCTGTGTAGGTATGCACAAGTTATTTTGTTCAGTCAGCACTTTTCTGATAGAGCTTCCTAGGATGCAGCCAAAATTTTACTCTGGGCACAGGGAAGGTTCACTCAGCAAGAATGCATTTCCTCTTGAATTGAGTCACTTATCACCTACCAGATGAGTTAAGGCTCTGATTCAGCAAATCACACAAACATATTTATTTTCAAGTAATTCTTGCAGAATTTAGCTGCTCTGTTTCAGCATTGGAAGAGAAATTACTACTGTCACAATTAATAGTAAAGGAGAAATCTTATCTCCTGAACCAGATGAAAAATCAAACTTGCTCTAGCTAGTCTATCACTTCAGGTTGACCAGAACAAGTTGACAATCTTTGTCTATTATTCATTTTATCTGTTTTTATTTTTTATAGGTTACCCACCATTAAAACTTCTTAGGTTCATAAACTTAAAAAAGGATACATAAATTTAAAAGAGTAAACAAACTAAAGCAATCTTTTTACTAATCTCTCCAGAGGCAGTTGCAACACGTAACTGATTATTGGGCAAAGTATGAAAGACACGTATAGGGACAGGTGTACTGAAGAAAAAAAGTATATGCACTTGTATTATTGTCATTAATATTTTTTTTTTACATTTGTCTCTGGAGGTTAGAACCCTCCTATCCATTTCACAGTTGTTTTAATGATTAAATATTGCAATAAATCAAGATTATTCATGTCTGTGGTCTATTCATATCTCAGTGCTGTTGTTTTGAAGTGGAATGACTGACAATGTCTAGCTTCTGTTTTAAAACAAACCATCTGCTTTATTTTTCTTGATTTTTGCCTGTCTGTTGAGATTCTTTCCCTTTCGTAATTCAGGTGCTTGGCATGCTCCCCAGTGACTAAAATAAGGGAATATACATTTGAGTACTTTGAAGATTTCAAGTATTTCTTGTCTCTTCTGGGAATACAAAGTTTGCCTCTCTTGGTCCATCATTCTAGCAGCGAAGGAGCAAAGGTGTCACATTGTTGCTGCCTTTAAAACCAGAGCATTTCAACAGCAACTCCAAGAATCTCAGTTTTTTCCATAATACCACCAATAAAAATAGATGCTTATTTACAGTATTGTACAACGTGTATTTACAAAATGTATCTAAAAATCCATATGGCATGTACAGAAGGAGACGTAAATAAGACATCAATTTACAACAAACAAAACAGAATGTTTAACAATTAATAAATGGAAACAAATGTTACAGCAATAGACTTTTTTATATTTCAGAATGACTCTCTCAGTATTGCTCAGATTCAGAATTGCATTTTAGATGTATAAGGAATAGTTACTTGAGAAATATCACTTTCCAATTAACCACACAACCAGCACAAAAAATCTAGCACAGTATCCCCTGCAACTGAAGCCATTTAACTGATCTTGTGAATGAAGTGGAAGCAACACAGAGGATAGGTTTCAGGGAGACCACTCCAAAGCATTTGGAAATTCCAGACAGCACAACATATGGCCACAATGTTACTGAGAAATATATAGTGCAACCACTGTAGCATATTCCACAACTGCCCTGACTTCCTGGATTTCTGTTGAATTTTAAGATGTTACATTAAATCTTTGGAGTCCTAATAGAGCCCTACCAACTGTCAAGAGTTTTCCTATTCAATATCACACCCACTTCTGTACTTCATGTTATGCCTTGTGTTTCATTTCTAAGTTAAACCTGAGGAGCTGGTAGGAAAATGTCCTCAATGAACAGGGCCTTTGGTAGGAAACAGATCACCTAAGGCTAAGTATAGACTTTTGAGGAGGGGAAGGGTTAGGGGGAGGTCAGATTAAATTAAAAATGGCCACCCAATCTCACTTAGGGTGCCCAGGTGTGGACTTGACACTTGGATCCCTAGTTAGGTAAATTTAAATGTGAATTGCACAGAAGTTCCAGGAAGGTTAAATCGGTCTAATAATGGCTGACCTGATCTAAGTTAACTCTGCTCTGAGGTAGTCTATCTTGGCCAATGTTAGACTCATCTAAGTTTCCCAAACTTTTGTACAGTTCCCAGCACAGTCCCAGGGTAGAGAAAGCTCAGCTACTGGCCCTAGTCCCAAGGTTGTGTTTTTCCTACCCAGCCCCTTGACCCTGGGCTATTTTTAGCTCCATGAATCCCTGCTCCACCCCCCTCAGACCAGCCAGCCCCAGCCCTGCCCCCTGAGCCCACCGTTCTGCAAGCTGCTCCCAATGCTGGTTTCATCAGTGTTGGCTGATGCAGAGAAAGTAAATCCCAGTGGAGGGAGGGATGGGCGGGAATGGGTGGATATGTTCAACAGGAGGGGTCCGTGGACTAAAAATAGTCCCTGGTCCCCCACCGCTTGTACCCGTAATTCCCAGACACCATCTACCCCCCTAATCCCTCCATGGCTCCCTCCTGCTAGTTGGATGGCTATTTTTAAGTTGATCTGACCTACTGCTGATGTCCCCAAATATCTGTTCCTAACCCAAGAGGTATTTTATCTTCTTTAATCCAGAGGCAATTTGGAAGGCTAGTTGTGATAAAAACCTCAGTCAAAAGATCAAATAGATGGTGCAATTATGAATGAATTGCAACAATGAACTACAGACTGTTGAACATTAGATTTCTCTTTAACATTTTAGCTAAGTCAGGAAAGAACAACAAAAAAAGCCAGAGATTTTGCCACTAGACCAGGGATGGGAAATTATTTCAGCTGGAGGGCTGCTTTATGACTTTTGGTGAGCAGTCACAGGCTGCAAGGGTATCCTCACACCTTGACAGGTGTTCTGCCACCTGGTCACCATCTTGGAAGTAGAAGTCCCAGCTCTAATCCCTGACCTTTGCCACTGGAAGTCCCTCCCTGGAAGTATTTCTTGGTGGGTGGGGAGGCACTGCCATCTTGAAACTGGAAAAAACTCCAAAGCATATACTTAAAAAAAATAATCAATTGTTATGGTTTTATATTTTTATTTTAAAAATATTTTTCTCCTAATTTGTGTGTTCAAGTAGTGTATATAGAAGTAAATTCATAGTAGTTCAAAATAAAGTCTTACTCTTGTATGTTGTAAGTGTATGTGTAGGGAGGGCTGTGAGGTGTGTGGCTGTATGTATGTGTGGGCGGTGTGTGAAAATTAAAGCCAAGAAATTACATAGAGCAAAACCTAGTGGTATTGATTTTGGACTTGCGCCTAACACCAGCAACCAAAGAAAGTGCTAAGAGTTTGTGAAGACTTTCAAACTCAGCATGTTTGGGAAGTCACTATCAAAGGCAGAAGAGAAAATTTGGGAAAGTTTTAAGAACCGCGATCTAAGAAACATCTAAAGCTACATTTGGGGAAGAGAAACCATCCAATGTGGACTGATTTGAGAAAAATATGGAATAACTCTTATCAACATCAAGATCACAGCCCCAGATCCCAAAATGGCTGCCCTAATACGGACCCAAGCACCTGCCAGCACCGGGACCTTAAAGGGGCAGGCACAACCAGTGCCCTGCCACAGAGCTAATCTAACAAGAAAGAAACATCACCAGCAAATCACTGGACCAAATACCAACTCTACAGGTCATGCCAGAGTTAGATGTGGAGACCACTATAGAAGAGTCAAGCAAGGCCACTGATTCATTATCAAATGGCAAGATTCCTGGAAAAGATGGCATCCCAGGGAAAATTCTCCAGTGCGGAAAAGAAAGCCTATTACCATATCTTCATCAGCTGCTACTCAAATGCTGGAAAGTTGGTGAGGTACAACAAGACATGGGTGATAGGGATGTGAAAAATGGGCCATATTCGATTTGGACTGAATTGGGGATAGCGATTCGATTAGTTGATTTGGATCACTGTCCCTAATTTGATTTGGCTGAATCCGAATCTGAAGATTCAATGCTGATTTGGAGAATCAGCGATTCAGCCATAGACACAGCTTTAAATGTTTTTTTCTACATACCTTGAGGTACCAGGTGTGGCTCATGAATACTATTGGGCAGGGATGAACAGCGATCCGGGGGGGGCGTGAGGGGAGAGGTCCCCGCGCCCATCGGAAGACACAGAAGCGGACTGGAAGTACTTCTGGTCCACTTCTGGGTCCACTGGAGAGTGCCCCCCACAACTCCCAGATCAGCAATTGGCCATGGGGGGACCCCAGGTGCCCCCCCCCAGACCCAGAAGGCACCAGTAGCTGAGCCAGGGAGGTGTAGGGGAACCCCCCAGTGCACTCCCAAGTGGACACAAAAATGGACCAAAAGTGCTTCTGGTCCACTTCCAGGTTGGCTGCTGAGCATGCTAGGAAGCCCCCCATGCTCCTGTGGAATGCTCCATCTGCCCCAGCATCTCAGCATTCATCAGTCGCCTGGTACCTTGAGGTATGTAGAAAAAACTTTTAAAGCTATGTCTATGGCCAATGTCAAATCTCTCCAAATTGATCCGGAGGGTTCCTATTCGATTCAGAGAGATTAAAGGGTCTCTGCACTCGATTCAGATTTGGAGATTTGGCCACCAAATCAGGTCGAATCTCCACTGAATTGAATCAGGGACTGAAGCTTCGCACAGCCCTAATAGGTGATACAAGTATCATCATTCTGTAAAAAATAAAAATAAAGGAGATAAGGACAACTGCAACGACTACAGAGGTATTTTGCTACTAAGTACAGCAAGAAAAGCTTTTGCAAAGGTCATCTTGGTACATCTACAACAGCTGGCAAATTGTGTCTGCCCTGGCTGGAAAAATCAACCATAGACATATTTTCCCTCTGGCAACTTCAAAAAAAACTGCAGAAAGTAAAAACAACCATTGTATATTGCCTTTGCTAATCAAGGTATCCATGTTGTAGCCATATTGATCGAGAGGAAAAAGCAATCATGGCTCATGGACAGAGGTGATATCTTTTATTAGACCAACAATATTTTTGCAAAAAAATAGCCTGGTGGCCTGTACTGGCCTGCAGGATGTATTTTTGCCTACCCCCACACTATAGGACAAGAGCTTGTGGCTCAGAAAAATCTTTGCACTTCGTAATCATGGATTTCCTCCAGAAGAAATCTGAGGAACCAGGATAAGATAACACAATGATTGGTTGAATCCAGGCGTAGATTCGTCTTTGAGCAAGGAGGAAAGGAAAATTCTCTTGAGTGCTTGTAATAACAGCCAGGGGGAATACTTTGAGAACTTTTGATCTGTGATCTTACAAGTTCTTATCCAATTTTCACACTTAAGCATTATATATTCAGTCCAACTCAGTGATAAATTGCTTTGTAGTAACAAAGCAGAAATGAGGGAGTCATATAAGAGAAGGTGAAACCAGCTAGTTACTTACCCCTTTTCCTCTTGAATTTTCAGGCAGGGTTGCATATCAGTGAAATCTAGATGCTTAAACTGAGAAATCTTTCACATGTGCAAAGACATTACTACCATTATCATTGAAAGCAGATAAACAATTTGATAAGATGGTGGGTTTAAAGGCCTTGAAAGTCACAAGCTGAAAAAGCTTTTGATCCAGGAAATAAAAACATTCCAAATGTAGAATAACTATTTGTTTTTCTTTTAAAAATCTTAAAGGAAACAAGAAAAGTCCACATAATATTAAAGATGAGGAATCTGTATATGAATAAGTAAAGTGCATTCTTCATGCAGTGACTCAACACAGAAAGGAAGAAGAAAAGAAATGAGCATGACATAATTGAGGGTGTGCATAAAGAATACAAGGATTACCTGCTATAAAGCAACTCAGTCAAGGTGGGGGAAGGAAAAGCATGCAAAAACATAATGACAAAGTACATATTGCTAGGAAGAGAACATGGGTAGATCTTCAAAGGCCTGTATGACAGCAAAGTACATAAATTACACTGACATTCTATTAGAGTGAGGCCCCTTAAGAATTTGTATTTATTTATTTTTTTTACTTAGAATCTCCCTGTATTCATGAACAAACTAACAGGACATTGCAGGAAGAAAAAACTAATGCTATCCAGAAGACTGGGTTCTTATGGAGGAGGCAGGTATATAGTGCTCTTAATATGAGATGTTCAGGCTTCATATTGCATAAGGTTTGCAATATGCATAAGGTGTAAGCCTCTTCCCATTCTTGCAGTGGAGAAAAAAATTTTGGTCAGTTTAACCTTGCAGTTCATAATGAAGCTTCATTCATAGTGACACTTTTCTTTGAACCTATCAAAAATCAGTGATGGACAAACATTAATAATCTTCTTGAACTGTATACTGTGATTCATCTTTAGGGGAAGTTGGTCAGAGACTTCTTGCAAAGTGTGAAATGGATTCCTCTGACAATAAAGCTAAAAACAAAACAAAACATTTTTTCTTCCTATTTAGCAATTTCTGTATTAAACTTCCATGCACAAGCTCTTCCAGCTCCTGACTGCAAAGTAACATGCAGTCTGAAGAAGCTAACCATTGAGTAAGATGTTGAATTTCTGTCAGTAACTTGCATCATCTTCCAGGGAACTAATAAAATGAAGATTATCTGGCCAATTTGAAGATGCATTTCAGAAGACTAAACAATGTTGCTGCTCTCTCAAAAGTCTAGCATATTCTATGTACTTCTTTCATTTAGGTTGAGATATATATGATCTTTTAAGTGTAGTTTGTTCACTCAGCTAAAATACACCCTTCTTTCTTAATAAAGCACAACAAAGATAAGAGTTGTAAGTTGCATTAAACCACAGGACTGCCAACCCCAAGCATAAAAAATCATGAATCAAGCCATTCAAAACACATAATCGGTTCTGAAACCCTCCAAGAGGGTTTTCTTCTTTGCTTTTTTAACTTTAAGGGCTTGCTATTTTCAAATTCTTCTCCACAACTCTGAGAAAAAAACTTTATTTTTAAAATAAAGATTCTCAAAATAAGATGATTCCGGGAGTTGGGACTTAAAGACTTCCTGACTTATCCTTCCGGAAAAAATTATATACAATGAATTGAAAGTTATTTCCCAACCATAAAACACAACAGAAATATATAGCATTCTCTTTGTTTCCATACAGCCAAATTCCATTTCTATTGGAGCTAAGCAGACTTAATTGTTAAAAGCTTAATTGTTAAAAGCCTTTTCCAGAATGGTGCAAATGCTAATCATCAGCACAAGCCTTATTAGAGAGTGCATTGGGATTGTAGGAGGTATTCTACGAGATTCCATTTTGTGAGAGGAAATGGTGTAACTATGTGATGGTGCTTGCCACTTATTTATAAAAGCAAGCCAGTTGCAAACATGGTTAGAAAGTAAAAGGTCCAACTAACCCTAGTGATGGATTAGATTACTTTTCGCTAATGCATTGTAGTTTTCAAAGAGAGCAGTACACAAGAGCATGGCTAGCTACCCCAGCCCAAATGTTCATTATACAAGTACATGGTAAGTTGACTGCAGGGTGGCCTTTGGCACAAGTCTGGAACAAGATTCAAACTTACAACTGTGGTATCTTAAAAAAATGCCCTAACCCCTCAGCAACTGAACCCCACAACTGGTTAACACACTCCATATTGAAAACAAAAGGTTTAGAGTCCAGTCTTTTTCCCATTTAAAATGTACATGTGTTCCTCCATTTACTTCAGTGGGAGCAAGAGCAGGAGCCAACCTTCCTAGACAAAATAGTTCAATTTGTGAGGAGGACCTCTTTTTTCTGTTTATTTTTGCTACAGTATGACTGACCTGTTAGCATACTCACCATTATGTGCAGAAACAGAAATGAGACCATAAGAAATGTTATTCATGCTGAGATAAAAACCGGGGCCCCAATTCTTTGAGGAATATACAAAGAATAAAACAGCACTAAAATATGGTATGTGTAACAGGATGTGTGGAAAAGGCTTTCACAAATCTTTCTGAAAGAACATAAGACCATGGATAGGGCACAAGATGAAGAAGGTCCATCAGTAGCTCTTAGCATTATTCAAACTTATAATGGATTCTTTGTGACAAGGATACAGATGCTTATGAGATAATTGACTGTGTCTGTGTTTGAAAGAGGGAAAATTAAGTGGAATCCAAGTCTGCAAGGTCAGTTTCATGCACTAGAGGCCCTAGCTTAAAACATAAGACCAGTCCTACTGAACTCTGTCAAACCTGTTATGCTTAAAGGACTTGATTCTGTCTGGAGCAAGACACTTTGCCTTAAATTTAAACCAAGTGCTATTTCTCCTTCCCACATTTTTATTTAGTGATTATAACAAAATTAATGCTAACTAGACTTGTTTGAGGATTTCTTTCCCCCCATATTCTTTTTTCATTAACCCTCACTTCCTTTTTTTTTAATCTCTTGTAACTTTCCAAAATTCCTC
>NW_005842669.1:858620-869072 GCF_000455745.1 Alligator sinensis | reverse complement strand
ATAGCCAGCACACTAGTTTCAAATTATGCTCAGTTTTCTATAAAAATGTTTTATGTTTTGAAACAAACACTTCCATTAAAAAAGAAATAAAATGCCTTTCATTTTGTTTTGAAGCTTCCCATAAACATTGAAATATGTAGTAAGCATTAAAGTAATGACATTTCCCTGCAACAACTGTTGTAGGTGAAGCCTTGTCTGGCACCCCCAGTTGGCACTGTATTTTCCTGCCTCTGACTTTCCTGCCACAACTTGATGGAATTGTAACTGAAAGGAGGGGATCAGTGGTGTTCCTTCGGGGCGGGGGTGTGGGTCTCTATGTCAAGGAAAGCTATGCATCCCTGCAAGCCAACATGGGTGCCCAGAGTGGACGACTGGAGACCCTCTGGGTTAAAATTCATGGGGAACACAGCACAGGGGACACAACGGTGGAAATCTACTACAGACCTCCTACCCAGGATCAAGAGCTTGACCAGGAGTTCACCAGGGAATTGGCCAAGGCTGCACGCTCCCAGTCCATGGTTGTCATGGAAGACTTCAACTACCTGGACATCTCATGGGAAGAGCGCTCAGCCAAATCCGAATGATTGCAAAGCTTTTTCACGCGCGTGGATGAATTTTATCTGATGCAAGAAGTCTATGGGCCAATGAGAGGCAAAGCACTGCCCCACCTGGTACTGGCAATGGGGGACAACCTTATCAGCAACCTAATGATCAAAGGGAAGCTGGGCGACAGTGACCACAAGCTGATCACCTTCACCATCTGCTGTAAAGCTTGCAAGTCAGTCAGCAATACAGAAGTCATTGGCTTCAGGAAAACTGACTTTGACAAGCTCAGGAAGCTCATCAGTGAGGCCCTAAGGGACCATGACCCAAAGGGGAGGGGAGTTCAGGAAGAGTGGTTGCTCCTCAAGGGAGAGATCCTGGATGCATAAGCAAAGTCTATCCCATCTCAGAGGAAAGGCAGAAAAAGGGCACAGCAGCCCCCTCTACAGGGAACTAATGGACCTCCTGCATCTAAAAAGAAAGGTCTATAAAAGATGGAGGACAAGATCCACCTCCAAGGAGGAATATTCTGCACTGGTCTGAACCTGCAGAGAGTGAACCAAGAAAACCAAGGCTGTGACTGAACTCCAACTGGCTACTAGTATCAAGGACAATAAAAACTCCTTTTTTAGGTATGTGGGGAGCCAGAGGAAAAGCAAGGGCAACACTGGACCCCTGCTAAACCAGATGGGACAACTGACAACTGACACCCAGGAAAAAGCCAACTTGCTAAATGGGTACTTTGCATCGGTTTTTCACCAGTCTCAAGGGACGCCCCTGCCCATTAAAGGATGGGAAGGCCTGGGTGAGGGAGATTCCTTACTTTCCATCAATGCTGACCTTGTGAAGGAACACCTTGAGGGGCTGGATACCTTCAAGTCAGCTGGTGCTGACAGCTTACACCCCAGGGTAGTTAAGGAGCTGGCCTGCATCACAGCCCAGCCCCTGTCATGGATCTTTGAGAACTCCTGGCACTCTGGTGAAGTGCCTGAAGACTGGAAGAAGGCCAATGTGGTGCCTATCTTCAAGAAAGGGAAGAAAGTGGATCCAGCAAACTATAGGCCCATCAGCCTGACCTCTATCCTGGGGAAGATCCTGGAAAAAATTATCAAAAAGACCATTCTCAACAGACTGGTCGATGGCAAAATCTTGAGGGATAGCCAACATGGGTTTGTCGCGGGTAGGTCTTGCTTGACCAGGTGACCTATCACCTGGACAAGCGGGAAGAAATTGATGTCATATATCTTGACTTTAAAAAAGCCTTCGATCTGGTATTTCATGATCACCTCTTAGCAAATCTGGCCAAATGCAGCCTTGGCTTCACCATGATCCATTGGCAGGGGAATTGGCTCTGTGTTCGGACCCAGAGGGTGCTGGTTGATGGAAGTTAATCATCATCATGCACTGTGACTAGTGGTGTCCCTCAACGCTCTGTCCTTGGACCCATACTATTCAACATCTTCATTAATGATGTGAACATTGGTGTCAGAAGTGAACTGGCCAAGTTCACTGATGACACCAAACTATGAGGTAAAGCATCCACACCTGAGGACAGGAGGGTGATCCAGGTTGGCCTTGACAGGCTCAAGAATGGGGCGGATGAGAACCTGATGGTGTTAACACCAAAAAATGCAAGGTTCTCCACGTTGGGAAGAAAAACCTGCATCATGCTTATAGGTTCGGCAGTGCTACGCTGGCTAGCACTATGGACGAAAGGGATTTGGGGGTCATCATTGACCACAAGATGAACATGAGCCATCAGTGTGATGCTGCAGCTAGTAAAGCAAGCAAAACACTGGGTTGCATCCACACATGCTTCTCAAGCAAATCCCAGGATGTCATTTGCCCATTGTCCTCGGCCTTGGTGAGGCCGCAGCTGGAGTACTGCGTCCAGTTTTGGGCTCCACAATTCAAAAAAGATGTGGAGAAGCTTGAGAGAGTCCAGAGGAGAGCCACACATGTGATCAGAGGTCAGGAAAACAGACCATATAATGAGAGGCTGAGAGCTATGGGACTTTTCTGCCTGGAAAAGTGCCGGCTCAAGGGTGATCTGGCAGCCACCTATAAGTTTATCAGGGGTGCTCACCAGGATCTGGGGAAACAGCTGTTCACCAGAGCACCCAAAGAGATGACAAGATCGAATGGTCACAAACTCCTCCATGAACATTTCAGGCTGGACATAAGGAACAACTTCTTTACTCTCTGAGCCCCCAAGGTTTGGAATAAACTGCCGCCGGAGGTGGTTCAAGCACCTACTTTGAACATCTTCAAGAGACATTTGGATGTTTATCTTGATGAGATCCTATGACCCCTGCTGACTTCCTACCCTTGGGGCAGGGGGCTGGTCTCAAAGATCTTTCAAGGTCCTTGCTGCCCTAATGTCTATGGAAGCCATGAAATCCTTCCCCAAACCAGAGACGGGAATGCTCACTGGCTCACCACGCTTGCTCCTGGGGCTCTGCCTCCCCTACACTCCTTCTAATTGTCAACCATGAGGAGTGTTGTGCCGTCACACCAACTCCTGGCTTCAGCTCATCAAATGCCTCCAATGAGTCTCTGTCTCCTTGGCTGCTGCTGGTAGTGCAGGCTTGGAATTTCTGCCTGCCCCCCCTCCCCCCTCCCTCCTTGGCCAGACTTTGTCCCTACACTGCCCCTGGGTCTAAGGTGCCTACTGCAGGTCTGGAGTGGATTATGCCTGTCACATCCCCTGTGAGGGCCAGCTTGCCACAAGCCTCCACCACCGGGGGTTAAGGGTTGTGAAGCCTCAGCTGGCTTTCTTGCCATCACTTGTTTACAGTGGGGCAGAGTAGTGGGGGTTGTCTGCTCCAGTGAGCAACTCCACAGCATGCCCAGCATCCCACCTCCTGTCTTCCCCCCCATACCTGGCTTCTGCAGGGGGGTTTATATTTCCCATGGCAGTGGTCACAGCTGTCATCAGCTGGTCACCACCCAGCTTGACAGCTGCTTAAAGAGCCGACCCAGTGTCAGCTTGCTCGGCTCCTTCCCCATCCTGGCCTGCCTCCTGGGTAAGTCTTCTGTGGTGCCGGGGTCCCTGAGCCCTCCTCTGGGAGCATCAGGGTCTGTCCCCAGTGCTTCCAGCCCCTGAGAGCGTACGCCACCACCACACTTTCCTTTTTGGGAAAAACTCTATTGCCATAACATATACCTGCACTGGGGCTGCACTAATCTTCCCAATTCCTCTATGAATAAGGCAGTTAAGCATTGTTATGAATATTATTAGTAATGACTTTTTCTATAGCAGATCCTTGTGTCTCAAGTGATTACTAATACTACTAATCTTAGGCTTCATTTGAATCAGATTATGCCTGTCTTTGATTATCTTCAAACTAGGAGCCTTTAGACTCAATTTCCTATTTAATCATCTATATATGGACAAAATTAATATGTTCATATACAGTTCATATACAGTAAGTCACAAAGTCAGAGAAAGGTAGTTCTGGGTGGGACCTCATGCAGTCATTCAGTCCAGCCATCTGTTCAAGGCAAGATCATCTCTTTCTAAATCATCCTAGACAAGTGTTTCTCTAACCATCTCTTAAAAATCTGTGAACACAAACTCTCATACAAACCCCCAACACTGTGGACAGACAACCCTCCTCAGCAGACCCTCCTCCTCCCCCAAGGCCTGGCTTACTTGCATTGCACTCCCAACATGGGTCCCAGCATTGACAAGCGTATGCATAAGATGGAAACTGATCTATGATGCTATTTAAAGCAAGCCAGGCAATCATACAGGAGGCCCTACAAACATTTGCATGTGTCCATTGTACCTGCCTGTGACACACCGACAAGTGCCAAACAGTTCAGGACTGTGTTAACCAGGCTGATGTTAAAATCAGGAATGGCCTATAATCAATCCTCTGGACCACACTGGTCCTCAGTGGGTCATTAGGCACTCTTAATCTAGCTGTGCCCTAATCTAGAGGAAAACAGCCCTTCTGGCCGTGTGCCTTCCTAATAATTCTGCCTACAAAGTGTTGAACCTATCCTTGGCACTTCTTAACCAGTTCAATCAAAAGACAAAAATAAAAATAAAAATGAGGAAACAAAAGAAAAGGCCAAAAGAAAACAAAAAAAAGAGGCTGCAAAGCTCAGCCTCACTCCTGCGTCCCTCTAGTTGTGTCCAAGTATTGGGATTCTACATCCTTCTCCTTCTGGGCAGTCCCAACACTAGGAAGATGGAGATACCTCCAGGTATTCTTCTGTGAAACTGGCTCAGTGCTTTGTCAGTCGCACTGAATGGTAGCTCGTGGCAGCAGTGCTGTTTCCATGCTCTCCCAGCATGCTGCTCTGTGCAGGCTTTTGTAGCCGGTTCCTTGTGTGGGCACCTGACGTCATGCCTCTGCACCTCTCCAGCTTTAACAAGCATGAACTTAAGAACTGCATGGGCAGTGCCACTCACCCCTCTGTGACCTCTGTTGCTGCACCTATATTAGGTAAGTATTCCCCAGTTCCAGCCCTTACCAGACATTTCATCCAGATGTTGTGCGTCCTTCCAACACCACTCAAACCCCTCCCCTGGGGGTTCCAGTCCCTGGAATGAGTCACACCATGACACCCACAGAGTATTTGGTGTCTACAAGCACGTAGGGATAAGCCATATCTAATTTTGTTATTGGTTTGTTTGCATGGGTTATTATGGATGTAGTTCTATACCCTTGTATGATAGATAGAGGGCAGATGAGACTTCAGGAGGGACAAAGGCTATTCACACTTAGAGGATCATAACCCAAATGGTTAGGAGAAATAAACATTGAGATTTACATTTGTATAGTTATGCATGTTGGATTCTGAGATGAGGCACCAAGGCCTGACCCTGGCAGGGAAAGTACTTTTTAAGGAATATAATCTTTTACTCTAGTAGCATTTGATTAGAACTAAAAGTCTGGACTGCTAATCTACTTCTGAAATCATGTAAACATTCCTCCAGTCACAAATGGGTCAGTAAAGATATCTGACTGGTCAAATGGAAGTATGTTAAATGAACAGGAGGTTATATGCACAATAGTTGATTTTCAAGAATTCTATAGAAGAATAGAATTGGCCAGATAAGGACAGGCACTTCAGCCGGACCATGGGAGCCAGTGTTTGTCTAAAGCTTCAGGTATTTTGTTCCCTTAGCTAGTGGGATAAGAGTATGTATTCCTAGACTTAAGATGCAGGGTAAAATCAGATTATTGTTCTAATATTTTCTTTTGTTAAGTTATTTTTATATCTCAGTCTGCACCTAAAATATAGTTACTGAGTTCTTGTTTTCATAATAAAGCTTTTGATAGGGTTTTGCCCACTTATTGTCAGAGATTACTGTGATTCCAGAGCATTTGTGCATACAAGTAGGCTTCATGCACAAAACAGGATTAATCTTTTCTGAACACATGACTGAACAAAGGTGTGATTCTTCTAACTGGCAAAATCTCTTTTGCTAAGAGTCAGCAAGACCTGGGTAAAACCAGTAAAGCTGAGGCATCAGAGGTCAGGGAGGTGACCTTTGGAGCATCTCAGTCTGTTCTCAGTGGTTAAGCAGCAGAGTGGCTTGAAGCAAAAGGACATTGCTAGAGGTATCAGATCATCCCAGAAGTGTCTCTAAAAGTTCCTGGCAATATCTAGGTTCAGAAAATGTCACAGTAAATCAATGGGCAAGCAGCAAACCAGCATATGGAGAGACTGCTAAAGTCAAGATGAGGCATTGCTGGAATAAAACAGATCCCATTGCTATCAAAAGAGAAAATAATAAGCTACTAGAGCAAAGTCTCCAAAAGCCACCTTGTTCATAAATCATCCACATACATCATTCCTTCCTAACCAATTATTTACTGAATCATTTTCTACCATTTACAGCAACACACTTGGTGGCCAAGATTTCAAAGCCACCAGTCCTTTAAATGGTTTTGAAGATCTAAGCCTAAACCTTTTTATTTACTTGCAATGCATTTGCTGAGGAAGAGTCTTTTTCATTCTAGAAGGCAGCTTATGCAAATTACTCTTAAATATCAAATACACAGCCCAGATTTTAGGTTGGGTGTGTGCATGCCCAGCACACTAGGTATTTTAAAAACTGGTATTTAGTTGGCAGGTCTGGTGGGCAGAATTGGAGGTCATTTGTTTTACAAACCACAGACTACTGGCCTTTAGTGCATAAATAAATTATACCATTTTTCAAGTATTTTGACAAAATGGTATTAGGAAAACCAGTTCTTGAAGACAGCCATTTTAGATTTAATGCAACTAGGCCAGCACAAATATTACATTCATATTAAATGGAGCAGCCAGCACAAATATTATTTAGAGCATATGTTACCTAACTGTTGGAACAGTTTCTATTGTCTTAGTGACAATGAACTATGTAGAAATCAGTATTCCAGTTATCCCCTCTATTCAGCTTCTTATGGAATTATTATAAATATGATATAATTCTAATCTAAAAAAAAATAACACCCATAAGAATTGTTTTCTTGTAATTCATACAACTAAACATTCACACATGAATTAATAAGAGCATCTGGCATATTCTAAGATTAACTACAATAAATGTTTACTAATTTTAAATACTGGGTGTGGACAGGGTGTGGGGGTGTCTTCTTTAAGTATTTTATTTTCTTTAAGTCCTAGAATACTGGTTCCCATTGAAAATGGGTGCCTCAATTAACATATGGGATGCAGACAGAAGTGACCATTTTCACCTGATCTGGCCACAGAAAGACATTTATAGCTGTGACCGAACACAAATGCATGGCTGCAAACAGCTTCCAAAATGGCCAATTGGGTGAAAGTCTGAACCCTCATTGCATGAGGTATCAAATAAAGATGTTACAAAATGTAGCCTCTTTTGTAACTTGTGTTTGTGGAGCTCCCAGCTTGTCTCTGTTTTCAGAATGGGAGAGGGGAAACGGAGCAGAGAGTTCAGTCTGTGGGTTTGTCAGCCTGAGGTGAGGGGGCTGCAACTCACCCACCCCACCCTTCAGCACCAGCTGGGGAGCCCCAAGAACGAGCTCCCTCTGCTGCCTTCCCCCTCTCCCATTCTGAAAAGAGCAGCCCTGGCAGAGAGCCTAGCCATTGCTATGGGAACCTGGCTGCAGGCTCCCAGGGGCAGCTAGATTCATCACCCCCTTGGAACCAACAGTGAACTTCTCTTTGGTCTGGGGTAACGTTGTAACTCAGAACACTTTCCAGAAATTGTTCCGAGATACAGCTGGGAGCTGCACTTCTGTCTGCACCATTCATTTAATCAAAAAACTGTTATGTCCATCCTTAAAGTAGCTTTTCAGCCTAAAATATGAATTGGTTTCAAAAGAAAAGGCAATTTTTTCCTTTCTGTTCCTTACAAACAGAATTTTCTACTTCCCTGAATGAAGCGGTAGCTGGAAGCACATATTTTGCTTTTTGCAAGGTGTGTGGTGGGGGGGGGGGGGGGGAAATATCAGGAACATACTATCTTAACTATATTTTTCCCTCTTACTATGATTTTAATGAGTAGCATTATTAAACATGGAATTTATTTATTACCTTGGTCAAGGATGTATATTTATAAAGAATCTAATGGAAATGTGATGATGCTATTGGCTTCCTTCATCTTCAATTTGATCTAAAGGTGACTTTTTCTTAAACTAAGTTCTGAAACTCATGCAGACACACACATGCCCTTTAAGCAGACAGTTTTATTATCTAGCAAAACAAATCTCTCCCTTCTTTTAACTTGGTTCTCACAGTGCAATATGCTCAGTTTATATTCTTGCCTTTCTAACACAGAACCTTATAATTTGACTGTTGTTTTATCCCTGAAAACCACTTAATTAACATACTAATAATAGGTTAGAGGGTATATCCTTATGCTATTACATTATATCCAAACAGATAAATATAAGAAAATAAACAAAGCCCATGCCCAGATCTAATTCAAAATACAGAGCCAATAATATACACCATCAGCTTCAGTGTATAGGAAACTATCCAAGTCTCTTATTTAAATAGACATCCACATGTGGATGTGTATGTTCAGATAGTTGGTGAGTAATAGTATGTATAGTTTCATGCTAATACAGACGCCTCTAAAAAGCAGGCAAATTAGGTTGAAGTACATTAAGAAACAATTTATTTATGCCAATATCAGCTAATGAAAACATGAGCCATTTCAAATGACTATTAAAAGCCTCAACATGACCATTTTCAGTTTCCTAAGGCAAGCAAGGCAATTTAGAAAGGCTTGCATTTTTGTATTAACTTCACTGCCCCAAAAAAGGAATTAATATTCTTATTTTTTGAGCTTTGTAGCTATAGTTAAATGTAGGGATCTTTCACAGAGGTGTTCATTTACATTTTGTTTCTGAAATTCTATCAGTCCTTATGCTCAGAGATAGCTTGAAATTCCTATGCAGGTAATTAAAAACAGAATTTTGTTTCTGCATCCCTAACCACCAGGCCGTGGCCTATTCTAAGCAGAAGCAGTCCCTGTCCCTCTAATAGAAGCTCTGACACTGTTCAGAAAAGAATGTCAGATGAACTTGGTCAGAGGGATATAGCTCAAGAGAATGCAGGTCTTTGCAGCCTGGTGATTAGGGCATTCATGAAGGAAGAAAAGTCCTGGGATTTGGACACTGCTCTCAGGTTTGCATTTTTCATTACAGTCACTTGGCATATCTACAAATGCTTATTAGAGTGATGCAATAAACTCTGATGCTTATCTTGCTGGAGTTTATTGCTTATGGACACCATACTTACACATGCATCAGCTTGCCAGCCCAGGCACCGTTATGACATGGCCCAACGTGCTGGAGAGGGGCTGTCTGGGGTGCTCCAGTGTGGCAGGAAGACCCTGCACTGAAGAATGCTTGTGACCCAGCCAGCTGGGGCAGCACCTACACATATGTTGCTATGGAGTAAAGAAACTCCACAGCAGGATAGTACTTGTACTTACTTGAAAGTACTACCCTGCTGCTGAGTTTATTTGTTTATTCCAGCCTAATAGGACTTCACGTGTCCATGCAAAATGTTTACCGCAGAGCCAATTATTTTACTCTGCAGTAAACATCTTGTATATAATCACGCCCACTAGCCCTCCCCTCCCCTTAAGAAACATCCTTGGAGGAAAGGCTATCTTAAAAATGTGTGTATTGGCTTTTCAACACCAAAACATAAACCTGCTAAACAATTTAATTTATACTCAGAGTAATGTTTTAATAGATGAATCCAAGTTGTGACTATACATCAATTACTATAGTGCTATATTTTGAAAACCAACTAGTGTAATTCTTCATTTGGTAGTGCTATTGATGTCTTACTTTTAATTTGCTCTCTTTTCTGTTGTTTGTTTCGGTCTATCACAAAAATAAAGAAATCTGGTTAGTGACATCAGGGCTGATAAGGGGTTTTGTAGGTGCAGCTTCTGCAAACACTTCAGTATTATTCTTGAGAGAGAGACTTTCAAGAAGCCTAAGGAAGATGCTACTCAGTGTCATTATTGCTCAGAGCAGTGTATGAAGATAGATATAAATCATCTCATCACTTAGACCCTTTAATACTGGTCTGAATAGCCAGTGGGAAAATGTGACCTGACAGGATGGCTGGCTAGATCGTAATTCTTTTCCCCCTAAATTTGGTGATAACCCATAATGGAGAAATAAGGCGGCTGGAGGTTATTCTTAAATATTATGTACTTTATTCATGAAGCAAGCCTACAAGCGATATACGGTAGTTGAGGTACTTTGACAGTTTTTCTTCTACTGTCATCTTCCATTTTACACTTGTGTACATTAGTTTAAAGAGGTAATCTGGAACCTTATTTTGCACTACCAAATCAAACTCCAAGACTGTAGTACTGCAGAGAAAGTTGGGGGGGAGGGGTGGGAATCTTCTGTCCTGATAAAAATGCAGCAAATGCCATCTCAGAGTTCA
>NW_005842669.1:853202-858589 GCF_000455745.1 Alligator sinensis | reverse complement strand
GAAGTCTCAAGTCTCCCTGGCTAGGGATAGAAGTTGCACATAAACTGGTTTAAGTGATCAGAAACTGGTTTAAACCTGTAACAGAACAGAAGTTCAGTGCACATGAACCAGTTTCAAAATGGCTGAAACTTGTTTAAGACAAGCCTCATTTAATGCAGTATCAGACTTAACTGATTTAGATTAAACTGGTTTATGAAACTTCTGTCCCAGACCCCTTCCTGCTTCGAGTTAAATCCGAGTCCCTTAGCATCCCTGAATGCTTTGCAGCCCTGGGCTGGGCTGTGCTGTATGCTTCAGAGAGGAGGGTTGGCTCCTCCCTTTTGGCCCCTAGCCAGAGTAGTGATGGCTGGCTGATGAGGAGGTAAGGGTAGGGGTGGGAATCCTGGCTGGGGACCAGAGCCAGGTCTGTCTGGGGGAAGAGGGGAACAGCCTTTTCCAGACTTTTCCCTACTGGAGGGAGTGGAGGCATGAGTGGGGTGTGGGGAGAAGCCTAGGCGGGACTGCCCCCAGGTAAACTCCAGCTGACCTCCTGCTATCTATTTATTCTTTTCCATAGGGATCACCACTTTGGCCAATGTAGACAACAGAGGGATAGTGTAAGCATGGAGAATCTAACCCTATCTTTCTCACTCTTCTCAGTAAATTCCTTTTTTTTCATAGAATGTGAAGCTGGAAGGAACCTCAGAAGATCATAGGGTTCAGCACGCTGCACCAGGCAGAAAAAATAAATGAAACGCTTCGTGAATTTGCATGTCATCCTTGTACAGGGGCCATGCTAATCTTTTATGTATCATTCCAGTTTTAGTATATGTGCTGCTGAAACAAGCAGCACAGCTTTCTGAGGATAAATCTTCATGCAAGGTGCATCAGGATTAATCTCAGGACATTTTTTTTCCAACAGTGGTTAGAGGGTTGTTTTTTTTTCTCACCACAAAAGGCAACATACTAATTAGAAATTCAGCTGGGTCCTTCTGACTACATAAGACTTGAAAGGGCTAGTTTATTAAACCCTAACCAGTAAGTTTATTACTTACAAGTTAAATGGAAGACAGTCAAAGTTCCTTGTGAAACCCAAGGGAAGAGTTGGTTCCGCCAGCTTATCTAGCTAGGCGAGGGGGTGTATGTGTGCACCTGGCTCGGGGCAAGGATGGCAGTGGTGACCCAAAAGCAGCAGAGAGAATAAGTGAGCCCTGTGCTTGGTCAGCAGCATGAGGAACTTGCATCCTGTCTATGAAACAGCTCCAAGGTGAGACTGAAGAGGCAGAGCAAGGCACATGCCCCAAAGGTCCCAGGCTGGCCCTGGCATGCACAGGGGGCAGCTGGCAAGGCAGTGGTACAGAGGCAACACCACTGCAGCTGTGGGGAGACACCTTGGTGGTAAGACTGGCTGCATAGGATGAGCCCTTCATGCCTGTCCAGGTCAGCTTGGAGTAGCCAGCAGACCCAGAGTCCAGTAGCTGCCCACTGCAGGGGCTCATGTGCTTGCCACCACTACTGCTGCCACCGCCATGCCCCACAGATGAGCAGGCACTATGCAGGGGGTGCGGCGGTGGTGGCTTGAGGAACACGAGTCCTCGTGGCAGGCAGCTGGCAGGCTCTGGGCCCACTGATGCCTCCGAGCTAGCCAGGGAGCTGCAGGCATGAAGTGTTCATCCTGCACAACTAGTCTGGCTGCCAAGATGCCCACCTGCAGCTGTAGTGTTGTTGCTTCTGCACTACTGCCTGGCCAGTCACCTCCCCATGCATGCAGGGGGTCCCCAAGACATATACCTTGCTCTGCCTCTTCAGCCATACCATGGAGCTGCTTCACATGCAGGCTGCCCCATGTTGCCTCCCCCATCATCTGCAGGTTCTTCATGCTGCCAGCCAGATGCAGGGCTCACTCCCACTCCCTGCTGCTCTCAGGTTGCCACTGCCACCCCCACCCCCACCCCCAGCCAGGCACACACATATACCTCCCCCCAACCTGGGTAGATGAGCAGGCAGACCTGGCTCTTCCCCTGGGTTTCAAGAGAAACTTTGACTGTCTTCTGTTTAACTTGTAAGTAAAATTCACTGGTCTGGGTGTAATAAACTAGCCCTTTCAAGTCTCATGTAGTCAGAAGGACCCAGCTGCACTTCTAATTAGATTGTAGTGTGCTACTGCAAGAAAAAATATCTAACTGCTGTTGAAAAAATGACCCGAGATAAGTCTGCCTGCAGTTTGCATCAGGATTATACCTCAGAAAGGAATTTACCATAGAGAAGAGTGGGAAAGATAGGGTTAGATTCTCCCTGCTTACACGGTCCCTCTGCTTTCTACACTGGTCAAAATGGGGATCCCTATGGGAAAGAATAAATGGATAGCAAGCTGTCAGCTGGAGTTTACCTGAGGGCAGTCCCTCCCAGACTTCTCCCCACACCCCACTCATGCCTCCACTTCCTCCAGCTGGAGTTTTCCTGGAGGAGTTTGCCTCCCTCCCATGCATACCCACCTCACACACACGTACCCCCCTCCCACATCCCCCCTCACCTAATAAGTCACAGGCAGCTGAGCCTTCCCCACAGTCCATCTTCCCCTGCCTCCTTTCTACTCCCCCACCTCCCCACAATGCTTCATTTCAAAGGAGAAAGTGAAGTGGTCCAAGCAGCTGCCCTCCCCCTTCCCAGGGAGGTTTACCAGCTTGCCCAGGCTTTGCTGGCTGCCCCTGCAGGAGATTGGTGCACCCTGTTCCTCTCATCTTTGCCAGCCTCCCTAGAAAACCAGAGACTTTGGGTGCAAGATTTAGCACTGCAGTGGCTAGCAGCAGTCATTCACTTGGGGGAGAATAGGGTAAAACAGAAGTGGTGGATTGAGCGTGTGGAGGGGCAGCTAATGCTTTTTCAGCTGATGCTTTGGGACTGAGGCTGGGGTCTTATGCAGGTCACAGTGGGGGTTTAAAGTGCCCCACCCCTGGTCTCAACTCTATTGGGCTGGGCCATGCCTTCTGTGCTTGAGCAGGGAAGAGAGAAAAGTCTTGGAGCTTCAGTGCCTTTGTGCCTTCCCTTTGGCAGTGGTTGGCATGCTGCGAGGTATGGTCTAGTGCCTCCCTCCCTCCCACCCCCGGGCTTCAGCCCGGAGCCACTGCAGGCATGTGGCTGCATTCCCTGAAGCAAAAGTGAATGTCTGTTCACTTGCTTCTCAGTTTAATCTCTGCAGCTTAGACTAACATGCAAAGACCGAATCGATTTACTGTTGGGCTTTTTCAGTGTCTGTACTTAGCCCATTATCCTGGGATCTTTTGAAAACGTAATGGATTATTTTGATCAGCAAATGCAACCATGTGCTTGGCAAATAAGTATTCCCAAACTCAGGATCCATTCCTTGCAGCATATTCCCACAGCATGAAAGGCCATTAAATAATGAACATTTGTTTGCTAATAAGTTGACCAATAATAAAGCAGTAGGTCAATAAAGAAGGTGATCTAGGAATAAATTAGACACAAGTGTCTCGTCTATTTTATATTTATGTGAGTAGCTGGCATTGATCTTAGCATATATAAAAAGTAGTTTCAGCTCTTTCTCCCTCTGCTTTTTCATCAGAAATTATTCAGTCTTAAACACTCTATCATGCTGTATAGCACAATGACATTTCCATTAGAAGGTAAATAAAACTCAAATGAATATAAATGTCACTGCACCTCACAAGTCTTGTCAGAGACACTAAAATATCAATCTAATATGCTTATATTTAAGTATCAGTAACCTTTTTATTATAATTCACAGAGCCAAATTATTATAAAGGAAGATATATATTCATAAAGGGATCAATTAGATATTAATAGAGAAAAAGACTGGGACAAGATGTCTTCTTTACATACTATTCTATGATATCTTTTATTACAAAAAAAAAAAAAGTAGGCTGCACAAAATATAAATCTGAAATGAAGTTTTCAAGGGGGGAAAAAAAAAAAAAATCAATCTTATAAGAATTGGAAGTCCTAATTTCTACCAGACCAAACCTAAGAAATCGACGATGCATCACAGAAATTATATCTGGAAGACTGATTAGGTTATCTAGGGCAGAAATGCTCCTCATGTTGGTTTATTGAGAATGTATTTATTTATTGAGGTCCCATATTAAATAATTTAATGACTGGGTTCTCACCAAAAGTTACCTTCATCTCAGGGCTTTTGCCCATGTGTTTTCATTTTGAGTATTACCTACAGGCTCCAACAGCTTTTATCCAGGGTCCTAAGTAGTGGTGTATAAAGCGAAGAGTAAAGGAGAACAATACCTTATATTGCTCGTTTCCTTATGGCTTAAAGACTTTTTTCCCCCTCTATGTCCTTCCTGACCTATTCACCTCAAGATGGGCTTGTTAATAAGGTACACACATTAAAATCCTTTACACACTTTTATTTTCCCCATTGAATACACTTGCTTCGTTATTTTGATTTGTACATACCTATTGGCTAGGGACAGACATTCCAAAAGTTGGATCCTGAATTGATTACATCTTTGCAGGTTAGTCTAACCTGCCTAGACTGAACAAATTTGCGAGTGAATAGACCTTCACTGTTAACTCCAGAAATGCAGGCACATGCCCGCAGTCACTCAGGCCAGAAGCCAGGGGACACTAGAGCTGCCCTTGGCTACAGGGAAGCTGTGCTGTTATGCAGCCAGGCCCCAGCAGTAGCCTGGAGTGAACTGGCCAGGGAGGGGGTTTAATTCCCCTCTCCCTGTTCCACCATCATGGACCTGAGCAGGGGTCCAACTGGTGCTCCCTTCTCACTGCTACAGTGGTAGGGACAGGGACAGGGCCAGCCAGCATGACCCCCTACAGCAGAGGGGGTGTTATTTCCCCTCTATCCCCCAGGAACTGTAGCTGGGGTTTGCCTGCCCCAACCACCACCGCCACCACTTGCTCACTGTGCAGGGTGAGTGGAGAGATAAACCCCCTTCTGCTCCCTCTGCCAGACACCAGAGGAAGGGGGAAATAACCTGCTCTCCCTGCCCTGTAAACTAAGAGGCCATGCCAGATCGCCTCTGGCTGTGCTCCCACCCTGCCACTGGAATGGTGAGGAGGAAGGACCCCTGGTAGGGGCAGCACCCCCTGTCCTTGTGTCCCAGAGCATGAACCTTTTTCCAGCAGGAGAGGCCACAAGTGGGGGGTCAGAGCTGCTGTGGACTACATGGGGTGAGCAGCAGCTCTGGGGCTCACCCCAACCCCTCCCCTGAGCGCTGCCACCACTCACCCCACGCAGTCTGTGGCAGCCTTCCCCGCCCTGCCCCTGCCCGCAGCATGGCCCCCACACTGGGAAGAGGCTTGTGCTCCAGGAAACCATGACAGGGGCTGCATCCCCCATCAAAGTCACTCCCCACTTTCTGCTCCCACAGGGCAGAGGCGCAGCCAGAGGCCAGCCA
>NW_005842669.1:846930-853172 GCF_000455745.1 Alligator sinensis | reverse complement strand
GACAAGGAGGGGGGTTATTCTCCCTCCCTTGGGCATCTGGCAGAGGGGCAGGAAGGGGCTTATCCCACTTCAGAATCCCTAGTCATTATGAACAGAAATACCTAGCTGGGTGCTAAATAAAGACCTGAATCACAGCTCTCTCTGTCTCATCTGTTATAGGGATATTTTTGGCGTAAGCAAGATAATGCACCTCAGGATGTATCTCTGCACATACAGCTGACCATTCCTTGTTCCATCAGAGTACTGCCCTTTACACAGGCCAATACATTTTCTGCTTGATTTTGTGGGTATGGAGAGGTGGGATTGTCACATAGTATAGACTTGGTAATATAAAGTTTGTATCAATAGAATGCAGGTCACCTAGAAAAAGTTCTGCAACTATTTTTAATTTACTTCTATACTAGCCTCATCCAGTGCCCAGCAGAGAAATGGTGATCTTTCCCTTGATTTCACTGGCCATTGAATTTAATCTATAGATAACTCAGACTTCTGAATTTATAGAAAAGAGACTGAACATCACTGTACTTAATTTCTTCACTTTTTAAGACCCTGTGCAGATCATACATGTTAACTGAACTAATACAACATAATATCACACCTTACCATGATAGAAATAGTAGTGTAAGTGCTAGGGAAACTGATTCCATGTAACATTAATCCAGTTTCAGGACTCTTAATGTTGTATACACAAGTTGTGAAGTACTTGGCCTCCACATATGATCGCAGTACATGGCATGTGAGCCAAAAACTCTGTTTGTACCATTTAAGAAATACATGTTTAATAAAAGACAAAGTAATTGCAAGCTAATGATCCCCACAGAGTATCAGAACTACTATATCAATACTAAAGTATGAGCATCTGAATAGTATTGTATAATATTGACACTAGAAAAGAAAAATCAAGTGTGAAAAGGAATAAATTTATTCTGAAAGCCATTACCAAACAATATCTTTAGCATTGTGTTTCTAGAGTTTAGCACCATGCTAAATTAATACCATTATGTTGTATTGTTCAGCAGATACCCTTAAAGTATTTCATAGAAGATTAAGTAGTGCATTACAATAACATTAAAGATCCAATTGAAACTCAAAATCAAGGATTTGCCATTATGCCTTGAAATCAGTGCTTTGTGTTTTAATTTCTACTGCAAATTGTTTGCATTAACATCTCATTGATTAATATACATTTAACCCATACAACAATACAGGATGTTTTTAAAGTTATAACAGTGTGTGAAAACAAATATGGATAACTATGTAAATGACAGACAAAGGGCTCTGGCCTTACATCAGAAACATCAAGGGAAGATTTGTCAGTGATGCAGGTGCTATATGTGCACCCTTGGAATTTTTGGCAAGATGACTTGGCACTGTGCCAGAGGGAGAAGGTTTTTACTGGATATCACTCCTTTCTGTCCATTGTGGGTGATGCCCAGGAGTTGCACATATTGGGATTATTAAGCCCTCTGGGTGTTAGGAGGAGAGAGTCCATTAGGAATTGCAAGGATAAAAATGTCTCACTGGGTAAGTTCTGGATCTCAGTAAACACTAGAATCCATGTTCCTGGATTCTAATTCAGATGATACAGAAACTGCCAATGTGGTTAACTTCTGGAAAGGCCTTGCAGGGGACCATCCTTCCTCCTGCTGAGCCTATAACCTTCTTTAGCTTCTCCTGTTGACCTTGAACAGCAGGCAGGACATTTTTCTTTGTCTTGTTACAATTGCTAGACAAGGGGATTTTTTTTTCTTACTTCCTGCACCACAAAATTGGAAGCTATGAACCGTTGTTGGAGAGCGTGAGACGAAGGAAGCTGCAATGGTTTGGAAACACCATGAAAAGGCTGGACACCCTTTCCAACACCACAATGCAGGGCACAGTGAAAAGAAAGGGAAAAATAGCTAGACCCAAGAAGAGCTGGGGAAGCAATATTAAGGACTGGAAGGGTTTTCAACTGACAGAGTCCACAAAGCTAGTCAAACAAAGGGCAAAGTGGAGGTGGGTTGTTACAGTATCTAAGGTGCCCCAATAGTCACAGCAGCCTTGGGACTGACTTCACCTGCCCTCACCACATATCATAAAAGGTCAATATCAACTAACAATAGATTTAGGGGTTTTTTCCTCCATGAACACAGAGATCCACATTCCTTTACTAAAGCTTTTTTCCCCTCAATGGTCACTTCTCTTTGTTCTAGGATTCTGATTTTTCCCCCATACTTTTCCTTTATTTATTTGATAGAAAAGGTTACTTTTCAGAGATATTTCACCTAAATGTCCACTGTTCCCTGACACTGAGAAGCAATCTTTAAATCAAAGTTACTCTAAACAGTTATGCAGGGGAAATTTGTCATGCCAGTGGATGGCAGCACTTGAAAGAACAAAAATATCCAGCAATCAGAACACTTAACAAGGCAATGTTATTCAAAATAACTGCTTTTGAGACAGTACATCTTGCCTAGGAGGTTAAAATACTGTCTTTAGAAGAGTCAAAAGGAATTTGGTGATATTGTGATAAGGCAGTGCATAGATCCTAAGGCCAGAAGCATCCGTTATTTAAATCTTGTCTGACATCCTGCATAACACAAGCCATTGAAACTCATCCAACAATTACCACATAAAATCCATAGCTTTTCATAGATTCATACATGTTAGGGTCTGGAAGGAACCTCATGAGATCATCAGGTCCAGCCCCCCTGTACTTAGGCAGGAAAGACTGCTGCGGTCAGATAACCCAGCAAGGTGACTGTCCAGATGTTTTTTAAGATTTCTAGAGAGTTAGGCAATTGTACCATAACAACTTCCCAATGGTACCCAGAGATGATACCTCTGGGTACCATACTATAAAGAAGTTTTTCCTTATGTCCAATCTAAAGAGATCTTCTAGGAGTTTATGACTGTTATTCCTTGTCTTTCCCTGGGGGCCTTGGTGAATAGTTGTTCTCCCAGACCCTGATGTGTGCCCCTTAGATACTTATAGGCTGCCACCAAGTCCCCTCTAAGTCTTCTCTTCTCCAGGCTCAACAATCTCATGTCTTTCAGCCTCTCCTCATATGGTCTGCTCTTCAGATCCCTGATCATATGCATAGCTCTCCTTTGGACTCTTTCAAGCGTTTTCACATCCTTCTTGAAGTGAGGCAACTAGAACTGGATGCAGTACTCCAGTTGCAGCCTTACCAAAGCTAAATAGAGCAGAAAGGTGACATCCTTTGTCTTGCTTGAGATGCATCAGTAGATGCATGCCAGTATCTTACTTGCTTTGCCAGCTATGGCATCGCATTGGTGGCTCATGTGAATTCTGTGGTTGATTACGACCCCCAGGTCCCTTTTAGCTGTGGTGCTAGCAAGTGCAGCGTCACTGAGCCTGTAAATGGTTACAGATTGTTTCTCCCCAGGTGGAGCACTTTACATTTCTCAGTGTTAAAGGTCAGCCTGTATCCCTAGCCTATCCTCCTGTGTGACTGCACTCTCCCATAATTTGGTGTTGTTCATGAACTTAGCCAGTATGCTTTTAACACCTGAATCCAAATCACTAATGAATAAGTTGAGAAGCACTGTTCTGAGTACTGAACCCTAAGGGGTGCCACTGGTCATCATGCACCATGTTGATTCAGCTTTATCTACTAACACTCTCTAGGTCCTGCCTTAGAGCCAGTTTCCTAGCCAGTGGACCATTAAATTGTTGGGGCTGCAGTTTCCCAATTTTACCACGAGGACATTGTGAGAAACCAAGTCAAAGGCCTTTTTGAAATCCAAGTATACGACTTCAACCTCATCTTCCTTATCCAGGCAGTGTGTCACCTGATCATAAGAAAATGAGGTTGGTTAGGCATGACCTACCCACAACGAAGCCGTGTTGGCTACCTTTTAGAATGCTACCTTCAGTTAGCTTATCACTAATGGATTTTTTGATATTTTTTCCAGGATTTTTACAGGGATTGAGGTCAAACTGATTGGCCTGTAATTCTCTGGGTCCTCCTTACTTCCTTTCTTGAAGATAGGTACTAGGGCTGTGCAAAATTTCTCTGGCTGTTTTATTTTGACACTGTTTTGACTCATTTTGAGGTCAAAACAGCAAAATCGAACCAACACAAAGGGTATTGAAACAGCCTTGAAACAAAATGAAGGTAGTCAAAACATTTCAAAAGTTGAAACATTTTGATCATAGCACTGGGGATGGGAAGTCAGTCCAGCTGGGCTGACTTTCCATCCCCAGCACAAGATCCGGCAGGGGAGGGGGAGTCAGCCCAACTGGCCTGCCTCCCCATCCCCTGTGCTAGATCATGCTGGGGGGTGGGGAGTCAGCTGATCTAACGCAGGAGATGGGGTTGGGAACTCAGCCCAGTTGGGCTGAGTTCCCAACCCCAGCGTGATGGTCAGGAGAAACACTGAAACAGTGTTCTCAAATAGCTTTGCCATTGCTAGTGCATTGACTTCCACCAATTCTTCCAGCACTCAAGTGTAGTTCATCCAGTCCTGCTGACTTGCAGATATCCAGACTCTCCAGATGTTCCCTCATGCAATCTTCATCAACTATTGGTGGGTGTGCACCTGCACCTTGATCATCTTGTATCCTGTCAGGCAGGTTAACTCCCTTGGACTGGTGGAATACCAACATGAATTATTAGTTTAGGGGCTTGGTTTTGTTTCTGTTCACATACTTTTCAGAACAGGAGTATCAAACTCATCAGGCTCCATAGGCCAGAATGGCATGGGGCCAACCTAGATCCAGTGTGAGAGGCTGGTCCCACCATGGGCTTCAGTGCCCTGGACCAGCCCTGAATACCATGGGCAGCTTGTGCCAGAACAACCCCACACACCATATGTAATGCATGGGGCCAGAGCTGGTACACTGCATGCAAATCCACTCTGGGGCATGCCACATGCAAGTCCAGTCCAAGAGCTATAGGCAGCACTGGGGCCAGACAATAGGGATCTATGGGCTGGATCTTTGACACCCCTGTTTTAGAAAGATATCTGGGTCTTGACTTCAATATATCCACCAACTGTAATTTGCATCTCTTAAGTGATTATCCTTCATCTTTCCAAATCCTAAGGATTATTTCCTTGCACTTCCTTGTATTTAACAATCAATAATTTCCAGAAAAGAACTGTTTTCTGATTCTCTTAAATTATAGCTGTTAGCTGAATCAGGTTGTCTTCTTTTTTGAAATACTGTTAGTATTTTTGGTTTTCCTTATGTTGGAAGAACTATGTAAAGGTTTAAAAAAAAATATCATTTACTATGCAGAACCTACTTGATTAGTGACACAAATAATTGCTTTTAGTAAAACAATGCTTAATCATTTGCCTTCATTCAAAGGCAAAATGTTTGGGTGAAAATGAACTCAACTCTTCAGTAGTATTGAGTGCCTCAGCTTGAAGCCTCTCATTTTGGGACTGTCCACAAAAGAAAAATAAGATTTCAGTCAAATTTAAACTAGTGGACAAAATAATTGAGGTTCTTTTATTGTTTATGCAGTTTCTTAAATCATTCTTAATTCGCTTCTTAAGCCCCAGTTCTCCATCTGACATCATTTCCTCTAAATATATTTCCTTTTTCTGAATATTTGTGATACTTTCATTTGGCTTACTGAAAGTGCCAAATATTTTTGTTTAATGGTTTGTCTTGACTTTTGTTTGTTTTCTTTGTCATTTTTATGGAGATAACTAAAAGATTATTTCTTTCACCTCATTTACTGAACAGTTGAGAAAACAGATGTTACAAATGTGTGCTTGTTTAACGTTAATAATGCTCATAAACCACTTTTTCAAGGTCTAAAAATGTACTGGAAATTCATAATAAGCTAGGAGATATCAGGTAATCCAAGTGCAAATTAACAAAAATAAGTCTAAGGTTATTGGGAATACCTTTCATTTTTTGGACAGGTTTCCAATTTTAGGAAGGGGGGAAGAAATTTCAGTCTTAAAAATTAACTAGTTTAAGCCATTTCTCAGCACAGTGTCTCAGCACATAAACAGGTGGCTTTATCTTGAAATGCGTCAAAATTGGTACTTATCTTTAACTAAGAAATCTGTACAATTGGACTATGAGAACTTAAAATACAATTTTAATTTTGTGTTTAGATTAAAATTTTGAAGATGGAGCTAATTAGGGATAAACACCCTGCTTGAATGAATTTTGCTGCACTGATTTCAGAAGGATTACTCAGGATCTGACATGGGCGTAAGTTTCTGGAGAACTAAAAATACCTTCAGTTTTGTCAGTCTAAAACTTTTTGGGG
>NW_005842669.1:844057-846899 GCF_000455745.1 Alligator sinensis | reverse complement strand
CAGTTTTGTAAGTCAAAAATTTTTGGGGGGGGGGGGGGAAGGAAAAAAAGCAGTTTCCAAAGGGCACAGACCATAGAAAAAAAATGAAACAAAACAAACCAACAAACCACAAAACCCTGAAACCCACCACCTAAACTAGTTCACCATTGATCATTTTGCAACTTGTTCATTTTTTGATATATTTTTGTTTAACACTTCTGGTCAGTCTAGAAACATATTAGAACTAAGCAAATCATGTGCGAGTGTGAATGTACTAGATATACATCAATGCTTTGTACAGTCAAGTGTACTGAATAGTCCAAATTAAACAAAAATTTCTTCAACAGAAAACATTTGGTCAACCAATTATTCTCCAGTTCAACATTTCATTGCAAGCTTTCTAAGGTTCCAGTCATACAAAGCCTTTCCGCATCTGAGTAACCCTAAAGAGTAGAATGTTTTGTAAATTACCTTATATACAAGAGTTCTCCGTGCTGACAAGGACTAAACAACAGATGCGAAAGCTGGCAACATATTTCCACTGCTACAACAATCAACACCTGCATCATAATCCATGGATCTTTTGCCTATCCCAAAATGTGTTATCTTTCATCCAGGGTGCATCTACATGTGATGCTACATCACCGTACATCAACATGCTACAGCAATTTAGCATCCACAGGCAAACTGTGATGCCACAGGTATGTCGCTGTAATGATGTGCTCCCTCAGTATAGCACATCGCTATGATGATGTAGCAGTTAAAAATAAACATGGCTGTTATTGTGTCATCATTTAGTACTTCCAAATGCCTTCATGGAAACCACGTGGGTGAAGCTAGACTAAAACTATGCACCAGAATGAATGATTACAGAAAGAGAGATTAAAGAACAGAGATACACAAACATATAGAACACTTTCACAAAGCAACCACTTATTTTCTGACCTTACTATCCTTGTACTCAAAGGAACTTTACAAAACATTTATAAGCTGGCTGGACACTTAAGAGCCATAGACTGAACATTGAAACTGACTTCATGGCATCCTATAATCTACCTGACCCCTGATAATCTTTCTACACATTACAGGCGATAACTACCCTCTTACCTTTTAAAAGGTCTTGATCTTCTACTTCCACAATTTGCTCATCTGCTGCCCCTGGGAATTTCTCTCTTCTCCAACTCATAGATCTGCAGACTGTTTTTAACCTTTAACGTGCCTAGTTTTTCCTCAGCCTTGAAGAATAGGTTGCATTCAAAAGCTTGCCTAAGTGTATTCCAATATGCAGGTGGCCCAATGAAAGATATCACCTATCAAAATCCTTCCTTCTTGCATTACTTTTGGTATGTTGCCCATCACTCTTTATCTTTCAAAACTAAAAAGTTCAAATTATTTCTATTTTTTATGAAGCTCTTAATAGTTAAGCTTGGCACAATTTTCTCACTAGTTGATTGTCCTGCTCTGGTCTTTTCAAGTATAACAATTTTTGTGGTTATATATGAAGACCTCTACTAAGGTGAAAAATATAGTACCTTAAAACTAACACCCATAATTATAAAAACACCATTCCTCTTAAACCTTTAAATTTCCCTGTAGTAAACTTATATTTAATTTGGATTTAAACCAGGTTTTTAAAATGGAAACAGAATAGCTGCTTTTTTTGTCAAGAGATACACGTTGTTTTATTTAATTTCCTGATTGCATTTGTTTTCCTTCTGATGCACTGTTTTTATATTTGTTATTTGCACACCTAATTACATGACCATACTTGAAATAACAAACATTTCTTAAGGAGTCTGATTATTTCAATGAACTTCTTATCAAGCTAAACATTAAATAGCTGGGCTCAGAAGAACCTAAGGGGCCTGCTTCTTGCTAGCCTTTCAAATTAAACTTAAACTCATCTAGGCTCGGAAAGAAAAAAAAAATGCTTCAATTATTGCCATGAATTCCTCTTTTATTTGTAGAAAGATGCCTTTCCAACCCCAACTAAGGGAAAAAGACATTGAATTTATTGACACTACCATATTGTAAATAGGTGGCTTTTTGATTGGGAAGTGAAATTCTTCCCTATTTTATGAACAGCCATGTTCAACACACCACTGCAACTTTTATGTTACAGACTACACTGTAGTGTAAAGATGCTGAGCTTAGCCTGAGTACTTGAAGTAGCAGAGCTCAGATAAAGTTAATTTACTCTGTTGAATGAAAAAATAAAATAAAATAAAATAAAATATGGTACCTCAAGAAATGAAGGCAACTACTACTAGATCACTAAGAGTTAGCAGGATAAACAGTTGAGTTAGCAGGAAAAAAGGTAATGGCTCATTTGGGGAAAAAAAAAAAATAAAAAAATTACAAGCTACTTTCCTGAGAAACAAGTTGAACCTGTAGCTGCTATAACTAGATTCCTTCTGTGTTAGACTCTTTGGGTGGCTATAGACATGCTCTGATGTGTCCTAATTAGAATGTGTCAGAGCAGACTGCCTCCCTGTCGCGTGTACTAAATGGCCTGCATTTCAAAATGGCCACAGGGGCACTTTAAATAAAATTTGTCAAATGAGTTTTAAAAGTTCCCCCATGGCCATTTTGAAATGCAGGACACTTAATGCTTGTGACAGTGAGGCTTTTTAATTAGAGCGACTTTCCAGGAACTGCGCTAATTAAAACACCCCCACCCCACCCTTGAGCATGTGTATAGGCACTTTTTAACTCTAGCTTTAGTGTTCTCTATGCTTCACTGTTGCAAGCAGAATGAACAGACTCTGAGATTATAAATAAGATCATTAATTAGAGAATGGCATGATAAAAACAAGATACAATACTTGGACATGATAGTTGGATGGAGATAAGACATCCATAG
>NW_005842669.1:836287-844047 GCF_000455745.1 Alligator sinensis | reverse complement strand
AATCCATTTTAGTAAAAGGATCTCTCTAGGAAATCCTCAAGTAATTGACAAGGGAAACTCATTGTACTCTCAGACCAGTAAATCCATGCCCCATCCACCCCAAGAATTTCACAGCTCCTTTGCTACCTGTTATCACAAGAAGCATTTGATTGGATGAGAAAAATGAGTCCGAATCATCTAATACCTTCCATTCTGCCCTATGCAAGCACTGGCAGGGCCTGCAAGAAATGAGAGGAGCAGGTTTACAATAAGAGCCACCATCCTGCTCTGCACTAACTGTGCTCACAATGAAGCTCATCTTAATCTACATAAATTTAACACATGCAGGGCACGTCTACATGAGACACTATGGCACTGTAATGACTAGCTGCAGCGATGTAGGATCAGTAGGCACTAACCATGACGCTGCCGCTACTGCACAGTAGCTTACAGCTACTGCATGGTAGGGTCAAAAACAACCCATGCACTGCCAGGACTGCACAGTACTACTGTCAGGGGCACATGTAGACATGCCCACAGAGGAGAAAATATCTGCACATTGATAATCATGGGCAAAAGTCAGTTACATGATCAAGCACAAAACAAAAACAAAGAGCAAAGGCACTGGCAAATTGGCAAGGAATAATAATTCTTGGAAATAACAAGAAACTTTAACATAAACATTTAAATTCATACACACAGTAATTTACTTTCCCCCTCAAAAAACCCAAAAGTTATCAGAGTAACTTAATGATGTTTCCCTAAACTGCTTGAAGAACTCAGTTAACAATGACTCTCATGAAAAAAGAGAAATTCCATTACAGGCTGCTCTTTCCAAAAGACTAACCATGTGATAACAGAAGGCCAGGCCATTTGTAGCCTTAACCTATTTAACCCAGATATTATCAGAGGCGATACTTTTATAAGGAGAATTTTATTTTTATTAACTTTAAAACAAAACATTTTTATTAGGAGTATCTACAATAAAGGTGGTAATAGTGCTGCCATTAATCATGAATCTATACCGTATTGGAGAACACTGTTAGGAAGCAGCACTGAGAAAACACTGCACCAGCTTGCTCTCCTTGGCTAGTGACAGAAATAACATATAAGCCAGTATAAGTGATTGGAAACTGGTTCAAAATTGTAACTTGACAGAAGTTCAGTGCACATAAACTGCTTTCAAAATAGCTGAAACCAATTTAAGATAAAACTAGATGGGTGTAGTTTTAGATTTAACAGATTTAGGTTAAATTGGTTTATTTCACTTCTGTCTCAGATCCTCACCAGATTTAAGTTAACATAGAGTCCTTCAGCATTGCAGGATGCTTTGCACCTCCCCTGAACACCCCCTCCCCCACAAGGTGGGCAGGCTAGACTTGGCCCAAGCTGCCTCCCCCAGCTGAACAGGGAAGCATGCCCTAGCACCCCCTGACTCCTGGCCTGGGCCACTGTAGGCATGTGACTGCATTTCTGGAAACAACAGTGAATGTCTGTTCACTTACTTATTGATTCAATCTATGCAGTTTAGACTAACAAATGAAGATTGAATCAATTTAGCCTCAGGCTTTTTGACTGTTTGTATTAGCCCTACTTTTTACATGTTGTATGCCAAAAAAGTGCCATGAATGTACTTCTTGGAGCATACCTAGAGCATATCTAGCACTATGCTTAGGCTCTCAGTTTTGGAACTGCTTGTGAGAACAGTGCTGGATGTGTCCAGCAGCAGTCTAATGACAGCTTTGTGACATTTTTTTAAGCATGAGGAGTGGACCTGAGTGGGTGGAGCATGCTTTCATGGCAGCACTCCCTATGCTGTCTGGTATGGCACTGACTCACCCACAGACTCTTGACCTAGTCTCATTGTAGTAGGGTGAGGAAGAGGAGGAGGGGGAATAAACTACTTGTGCCCTTCTTTGCACCTTGTTTGAACTGAGTCATAGCCCCTGGTAACTCTGGGCGTTGCCAACCCACCTCCCCAAGCTCCAATACCAGCTCTACTGCCACATGTGGACAGTGGCGGGGAGAAGCTGTGCATCTCTCCCAGCCTGGGACATTCCCAGGAAGGATTCCTGAAACCACTGGCCACTTTCCCAAGACGTGGGAACCCAAACTCCCAGCAATGATAAGTGTACATAACACTAGCAAATGGGACTCACCTGCAAGAGACAGGGATGTTACATGGGTAGCTGAAGCTGCCACTGACTGGCCAAGTCCCTGAGAAACTGCAACAAAAAGGGAGAGGAAGTGAAAGAAGGGAGCAGACAAATAGCCCTGGAGCACTGAGAAGCAGACACCAACAAATGGAGAGAGGCTGGAACTTTGCCTGGATTTTCTACATTACTTTATTTTTGTTTTTCATATGGGTATGGACTCAAGGAATTCTGGACAGTGAGCCCAAAACCCTGTTGTTTGTTGGGACATTTTACAGAAGAGACTTAAGTGAACGGTGACCAGAGTTTCTCCTGGAGAGGTGCCCCCCATGGAGTCCATTGTGTAATAGATACCAGAGAATACTGGCAGGTGTGTAGGGGTAAAGGAGCTCCCAGCAGATTCCTCTCACTTGAGGACTGCAAGCCAGTGGAGGGTCCAGCACTTTAAAGTAATGGCCTCAATGCCAGCAAACCATACCCAGTTGATAAAAATCAGAGCTTTCCAATGCTGATTTTTGGAAGGGGACACTGTGAACCTCAATAGAAATAATTTGGGCAAGGCAGCAGTCCCCACTTGGGGTAATCTACCATTTAACAGCAATTCATGGTGAGTGAAGCTTAAAGAAGGAAAAATTCCTTGCCTGATAAAGGTAATGGGCGAGCCAATAGAGCAACAGCTCCCAGGCTGTCACATATACAAGAGAAATCCTATTGATGTTAAAGGAATGAAAAATAATTAAGAGAAAAGGGGTTTCTAATTATTATATATGGACTAAAATTATATCTTTGTTAACAAAAATAGAGGATTAAAGAAGAACTAACAATTAATAATTGGTGGAAGCTCTTTAAACAGTGCCATTAAATTATAGGTAATACTGTTATCTGAACAATAGGCAGGGAAAAAAAAACAGTGCAAAATTTAATCCTTTAAACCCTCCTACAAAAAGAATAAAGCAAATTATTGTGAGAGGGATTTAAGTGTCCTCACAATCCAAAAATTTAAGTGGATAATGCAGTTATAACACATTGATTTTCCTACATTGCATGACCTGGAAATGATGTAGGAAAGCATAAAAAAAAAAAAAAAAAAAAAAAAAAAAAGAGGTTGCAGACCTGTAATTGTTTCAGATCAAATAACTCTGTTTTCCAGGCTCATGTATGGTGAGGCTTCTCTTTATGGCAACATTATAGAAATGCACTTGAGCTTGCAGTACTGATGTACAAAAGTAACTCCAGCCATGTGATTCTCAACTGGACCTATAGGGTGTGTTTAAACTGTACAGCATGCTACAGCAAGGTAGCAATCACTTGGGTCTACACATGATCGTCAGCTCCTTCTCTGTACCACCACACTCCCCCATTGTAGCATACTGCAGCGGCGACATCACAGTGAAATCCAACCACAGCGCAGTAGGGGCAATTTGTGTCGTATGCTTAGTACTTCCAAAAGGCTTCCAAAGCATGGCACCATAGCAATGTCATCACGTGGCGACATGTAGATGCACCCGTACAAGACTACTTGCATACCTTAAAATATTTCCAGACTTGTACCCAGTAACATCCCTGCCTTCCTGCTGGAAATACCCATTAAGACTTAAACGCCACAAAAGAAATCTAGCCAAGTAGCAAAGACGTTAAAAAGGAACCACTGTCATATTTTTTAATGCAGTGACAGATTTGAATAATTTTTAATGACATTTTCCTATTATTCAAGTATCCTTTAATGTTCTGAATGATTTTGCTAAAATGTCCATGAATGGTACTAAATAAATCACTTAGAACACCAGAGCACATTTGCTGAATTTCTGTGTCTCAGAATTAACTGCCAATAAAGAGCTCTAGATATTTTTCTTTAGTAAAATAGACAGATGGTTAGATAATCTTAGGTCTTTACAAATTGAAAGGGGGAATATTACTAAAGAATAAAATAAATGTTCCAATAATTTTCAAAGTCTGCTTTAGTTTGAAACCCATAAATCCATATTAATTAAAATTCATCCTAGTATTCCTTCTATCAGTGGCAGCACTGATGAATATAGCATGTTATGGAAAAATTCCCAGACAAAAATGATATTAAGCTAAAGTTAAACTACTCACGTCCCAGATATTTGCCAAGTAGGGTTGGGGTTTTTTTTTTTTAAATGAGTTTTTCCTTCTCCCTAAGGAAATCTTTTATAAAACAATCCAAGAACATATCCAAATTAAAAAGTGGCCACTGAATATTTTTGTTTACCAAAAATGGATTTCAGGGAATGAAAATGTTCATAGTCCTTTTGGTGTTTTCAATACCATTTTAAAGGAAATGAAAGACGAGTTCATTTCATGCACTTCAAAAATCAAAATATGCTATAAAAATGTAATTTTTTTTCTTTCTTTTTCTGCGTTTCGCCATTGAATGAAAAGTTTTGCCCAGCAGATTTTCATAAATTTAAGTAGATCCCAAAACCAATGCCAATTTGCTCTAGGCCTGGTGATTTCACTGCTTGTACACACTATAAGCCAGGCAAGTATAAATAAAACCAATAATAAAACCTCTCTTCACAGCATCCTTGGAGACCTGTGCTTCAGCATCTGAGGACCAGTGCAAAACTTGATGTATGCCAACAGCACACAAAGATGTCAGAAACAAAGGAGCTACCAAAAAAGTCAGGCATTTGAGCTGCCCAGAAAAAGTTTTGGGAAGGAAAAACACTGCCAGAATCTGAAGGTGATCAGATCTTCCAAACAGGAGTCCAATTACAACAGCAAGGAGAAGCCAGAACACCTGTTGTGACACTAGCATTTTTATGTACATTTTTTCTATACACAAAACACATTTTATATAAAAAAAATATAATTTCGCACTGGTCCTCAGATGCTGTCACAGGTCTCCAAGGATGCTGTGAAGAGAGGGATTATTGGTTTTATTTATCCTTGTCTGGTTCATAGTGTGTACAAGCAGTGAGATCACCAGGCCTATATATCTATAGCTATATGTAGATATAGATATATATATTTGTGCTTGTGCGTGCGTGTTAAAATAATAATAAATAAATATGGCATTGAGATGATACATACACACACATATATATACACACATATAGTATAGTATATGAAGTAATACAATATTATTTGCAAAGTGAATACAGTAGACATGGGAACCCCTCTTTTCTCTCTCTCTGAGCATTATGAATTGGTCAGAAAATGCCAACTTGAAAAGCACAACCCTTCTGTTTTTGATCCCAACTACAACTCAAAAGTATACTTTTTTAAACAAAAGTTAAAATATTCAGCAATAATTTCCAAAATCTTAATTAACTTTTGATGTGACATCACCACATGGTCCATACAAGATTCAGAAAAAAAAATTTTAAAGGCCAAACCAGTTTCACCATTGGTAGTAAATTATAATGGCAAAGTATAATGGTGAGTGACCTATTCATTCCATCCCATCCTTTTCAGGAAAATATACCAAGAAAGGTTTCTGAAGAGCTCTCGTGTTGGCGAACATTTTCACATTTGGGCAGCTAAATCAAAATTGGATTTCAGGAGCTCTCAAATAAGTTTGAAGATAGGAAACATCTACACAGTAAAGATAAACACAATGCATGTTTGTCCTTCTATCTTGTTCAACATTAATCAGAAATCTCCTCACTAAGTAGGCCCTAACGCTGCTCCTATCAGAGTGTACATTTTTATAATATTTTTTTTTATTGGACTCTGACAGTGGTAGGTGTTACACCACCATGACAGCACCTGAGGCCATGTTGTCAAAATCAAATACAGGTTTAAAATTATGCATAGGTTCATCTGACAGCATCATTAAGATGACACAGCTGGCATTATATACAGTTCCATTATATATGCCATTAAGATGACACAGCTAGTTTTACATATGAATATAATTACAGCCAAATCATCACTGTCCTGAACCTTTTTTCTCACATTACTTCCTGTTGTAGTAGCAAACTCAAATCAGTTGCATCAGTCAGTACTGATATACTTGCTGGGCTCACAATCAGAACAATATAAATCAACAAAATCCTGCTCATTTAAAGAGCTGGCTAAACCTTTGAGCCCAGTATTTCATGGACTTAATCCAATCCCTAATATTGAACTGGAAGTTATAAATTAATTAAAAAGAATATGTTAATAATTAAGAAGAACAGATGTACAAAGCCAGAAAAAATTACTTAACTGTCTAATCTGAGTGTTTATAGCTTTTTAAAATGAGAAAACCTACATGTGAAATCTTGGGCACATAAAACTTGCACTAAATTGCTGCAGCAATTTTTAAAAGGCTGGCCTTGGACATTTCTCCCTTAAATATTATCAGTCAGAAAGTGAGATGAGACTCCCAGAATGATTTGATGCAGGCAAAAGGGTCTGTGCAAGGTCATCTTATCACAGGATCAGGGTCCAATTCAGAAGAAAACAAAAAAACATATAAACCTTCTGTACCTGCACCTGAAAAACAATTTTGTATAACTTATACCTTCTCAATCCAAAGCTGTTCATGCTATATCTATTCAGAATTATTACAGCTAACTTGCAGTCAGCTGCAAATACACTATTACCAGAACTCTAATTATGTTCCCACCAATCAGTTACCATTGTATAAACTCACAGAAAAAAAAAATGATTTGAAAAAGGTGTCATTAAGAATACAAGGTTATGGTAGGAACTCCTCTCATCTCTCTCACACCCCAGGCTAAATGTATAGAAGTAGTACAATGTTATTTGCAAAGTGAATATAGTACACATGGGGACCTCTATTGATACATCTTCAGTTGCCTTCACTAGGACCAGTGTGTTAGGCCGATGTCAAACACTTGAAATTCCAGCCACTATGTATAAAGTGAATGTCTTTACTGTATATAAAGTAACTCTGAAATTTACAGCAGAGGGATACATTGAGCTGCTAATATTTTAGACTGCTTGCACATATCTACTTAGCATGTTTGAGGTTTGGGCTAGTTTGAATACTGATAGGTTTTTTTTTTTAAAAGCCAAAGGAATTCTGGGCATACTATTAAAGAGAGTACCTTCCATTTGTCATGCATGTAAGACCACCCCTAAGTCAGTGTTCTCTTCCAAATCATTTAGCAGCAAGACCAAGACATAAACCCAGCTCTTAGAATCGAAAGAGACAAATTAACAAAGTCTCTAAACTGTCAAGAGGATGAAGAGGTCCAGGAGGCAGTGTAAAAAACAAGTATGAGTGACAGCTAACTAAGAAATACAGGAATGAAGCAAAGTAAAGTGGTATGTTTTACTGGACTTATCCCACTTGTGATGTATCAAAAAGTTGACACCAAACTGCATAATGACTGACCTGTTGTCATGCCTATTTCTTCACCGAGCAACATGTATATTTAACACAGAATTCAATATAGTGTTTAAAATGTTATAGGCTTATTAAAATGAATATTAGGGGGTTATGTCTACCATTCTGTTTGTTTAGTTCCCTGTCCCACAATTCAGTTCTCACTCTTGAACTAATGTTCCAATACGTAGAGGTAGCCAAGAGACACATCATTCTTAAATAGTGTGTTTCTAGTTGTGGATATATGAATTGTGAGTGTAATTGTGCAGTTTGGAACATGACAGAAGGTAGTCTGTGAAGTAGTCTGGATGGACTTTATAGTA
>NW_005842669.1:815953-836256 GCF_000455745.1 Alligator sinensis | reverse complement strand
GTAAATTTTTGTGGGGGGGGGGGGGGTGGAGATGTAGGCAAGGCTGACTGCCAAGACAGAGGAAATTACATAGTCAGTTAATGGACCTTATTTTTGCTAGGTTTCCATTTCAGTGGGTGGAAAAAAAACCCAACCTAACAAAAAACAACTACTTCCAAAAAGTATGCTGTGGGTGAAGAAGTCTGAAACCAGAACAGAGCCACTGGGCAACTGGGGAAGCCTAGATCTGGCAGAAGCCTAAATGAAAACTCAAACTAGAAATGGTGAGGTCCAGAGTTCCTGGATTAGAATCTAGGAAATTTGATGTTGAAGAAAGTCCCAGAGCTGGGCTTTTTTGGCAATCTGAATATTCTGAGAATGAACTGCTATAAACTGCTATGGGGAGAAAGAAACAATGTGTTCCCTTCTGTTGCTGAAAGAAGATTGGAGAGGGAGAGAGAGAAGTGGAAATGAGCAATAGATGCAACGTTTGCTGGGGTGTAAAATGAACATGAGAAAGCTTCTTTGAAAGACAAGATGAGAAACAGAAGGCTAAAGTGGATATATCTCACTAGTCATTAGGACAGCTATAAACAAATGTTTACAAAAAGGAGAGTGCCAAGGGGAGAGAGTCTGACCTATAGACACACTTGCACAGATTTCCCAGCTGCTTAAGGTAAGGCATTGGTCAAAGTAGTGATAGAGGTCAACTCTCTGTGTACCTAAGCCACCACATGAAAGAAATGCTGACAGTCTTATCTGGCAGTAGTCTCCAAAGGGGAAGAAACCAAGTATTAACAGTTTCTGCACAGATGCTGAATTTCTATAATTATGCACACAATCTCTTTCATATTCAACATCTACTGCTGGCTAAGGTACTTAATATTCAACTGGCAATAGTTATAGTAATGTGTTTATCACAGAACGTTACAATTCAGCTGGATTTGCATATCAAGTAAAAGAGGTGGAGTACTTTAATCACTTGCTCAGTCAAGCAAGAGATTTAATATTAATTATAGTATTCCAAGTACCATTTAGCTTCTCAGCTTTCCTAGTGCTGATTACTTGCAGAATTTCTGTGCAAAGCTCTGTTTTATATTTACTTAGTGTACAAAATTCAGGAAACATATCTTGTGTGAATAAGTAACAGGTAAGATGAAGTGGTGCGTAAAACAGGACTGCATTTTACTTACAGCCAAAATATGCCAGTTAATATTTAGCCCCAATAAAGTCTTACTTTGATTTAAGCTGTTGTACAAAATAGGCAACATATGCAATTAACAAGTGATTAATTGAAATGTAGCAAACAAACTGATAGGTGCACATCTTAAGTAAAAAAAATTAAAAAAAAAAAATCAGCTAAATGGGCTGAAGATTCAAACAATAAAAACATACTATTTATGTAATCACTTAACATAGCGTTACCCAGATTTCTAAAATCAAAAGTCATATGGAATATTTTGTCCAGCTTGTCAATCAGATAAATACCATTGGTTTGTCTGAAAAAGGTTATTCTATCAAGAATCAGAAAAGATTAAATGAACAAAAGTCATTATTTTCACCTTCCCTCCTTGGCCTCTATAGCAGTACATAAAGTTATGTCCAATAAAATGTCAAGGACAATGGCATTCTTCCAAACTGGACCTTTATTTTCTGAATTTCAGTACTTCTAGCTTTGATTTTGCCTCTGGTCACAGAAAATGACTAGTGAGAACACATGAATTCAGTTTCACCCACTCTTAAGCTCTGAACGATGTTCTGCTGTAGCCCTTCTGTCGGGTACCAGCAGCAGTAAGAGGTGCCAAGTTCAAATGTAGGGGTCAAGCACCAGCTTTTCAAATTTAGCTTGAGCCCCACTCAGAAGCCCAGGAAAAAAATTTTAAGTGAGTAGTCTAATGTGAAGAAACATCCCTACTTCAAAAGCAAAGGTGAAACTAACACAGGATTTATTACAAGGGAAAGGGGTGAAAACATATACTTTCAGAAAAAAAAATCATCTTAAACCTTAACTATAACTCAAAACAGATCATAGTCATAGTCACCAGTAAACCAACCTGGAGACCAACAACACAGCCCAGTCAACTCGGAAGGGAGATTCACCCAGGGCTTCTATTCGGAGATTACCAGCTACATTAGCTAAAATGACCACGGCTGGGAAGGGAGACCCACCCGAAAGGCCCTGTTGCTGCTCCTTGCTTACACTGCTCTGGGGGCCTTACATTTTCACCAGGTGAAATACCAAGTGTTGGGTAGAAATGCCCACACCAAAGTTGCTGCTACTGTGATGCTAGGAAATGTGGCTAGAATGCAATGCTAGGGAGCACTGTTCTAGTCACTAGAGCATTGCTCTGGCCTCCACTTCCAGGGGTTGGTGCTGCTCCTTCACATTGCCAAAGTCTCTACTGCTCCTCCTCTTGTTTGGACTCGGCTTGATGTCAGTGTTAGGTTCAGGGATTTTTTGAGCTCTACTAATTATAGGGTGTAGGTCTGCAAGCTACCTTAGCAAAATACTTAGCATAAGCAACATCATTTTGTGCCTTGACATAACTAACTAAACACCATTAACAGCAGAGCAAGTAGGTTACAGTTTAGGGTGGCCTTTTTAAGACCCATATCAGCAAAAAGTTAAAAAAAAGATGTGGTTTACCAGTCTAAGACAGTAAGATACAAACAGCAGCATGTCAAGAAGGTGACCACTGTGAAAGATGATTGGTGAATATTTATGACATAACTATACCTGGGACATACAGAAGGGAGCTGTAAAAGAAAAAGGTGGGGGGCGGGATATAAAAAACTCGAGAAAAAAAAAACCTTAACGTGGGGGAGTGACATACAGGAAAAGAAAGAACTATTGAACCCCAGTGCAGTGACGGATGCCTGGCCAGCTGAACTCACTGTATCCTTCAGAAGGCCCACATAAAAATATCTACATTGATTGGTAGGGCTTGCTTAAAGGTTAAGTACTGCATTTGAAGCCTTGCTCAAATATTAATATTGCTTATGTGGTCAATAAATTAGGATATGAGACTGGAATAATCTCACCGATTGTTTCATTTCCATTCATCCTACCCCTTAACTAAATTGAATACAATGAGGGAGTTTCAGACTTTAATCTAAACTTACTATACATTCACGTGATCAGAAGTCCTTTTATCTCAAGGCATTGACCAATACCACCCAGGGAGTGACTCCTGTCTATAATCTCTCCATTCCTCACCTCCTGCTTTGCCTAACACTGATGGCCACTCCATGCCAGACCTCTGCACAGATCCAAGTGAGGGCTGTCCTTTCAGTGTCCTGTGTATAACTTTGCATTAACAACATTTATGTGCCTACACACTTCTCAAATTTGGAAGGGAGCACCGGTGGACACAATCTGATCAATCTGCTCTTTACAATTGCACAGAATAACTTCAAATAGTATAATCCAAGCTCACAAATAATGGAAACAAGGCCAAACAGACTCTCAACCTGCATGCTAACGAGAGTACACAAGTCAAAAATACACAGTTACCATTACTATAGTCAAACATACAGAACAATTTAGGTTATACTACCCTCACCATCATCCAAAACTATGGAAAATTAAATGGCAAAATTTCTAGTTAGGACCATCAAGCATTTGTACCCTTATGACATAGATGTAAGTATCTAGGTGCTGATTAAAACCTCACCACTTGGAATGTAGTTGTGGTTTTAGCCTATTATGTGACAAGGACTGACCATGAACTTCTGATCTGATGTTCAAACATGAGGTTTTAGGACACAAAACACTGTGGTTCTCCAAACCATCAATAAAGAACAGAGTAACATGGTTGCAGCGCCTATCACAGGGTGGGGGCCTGGAGGGCTATTTGGCCTGGGCGCCTCATTCATGGAGGGCCTCAAATTTAGATTGTTGACATTATCTCCAAATGAGGTTATACATACAGACACAGATACACTGACAGGATTGAAAGAAGAAGAAAAAAGCTAGAAATACTTGTTAAATTAAAAAAAGGAACATTTATTACAAATTATTGCATTGTATTTTGAGCCTCAAAAAATGGAAGTGGCCCGGGCCTCTTGACCTCTGAGGAGGGCCTGCATGGTTGTTTGCCAAACATAGCAACAAACATTGAGTTTACAGAAGGTAACAAAAGAAAGCATTCAGGAAAAAGACAACCACAGAAATACCTTCCATATAACAAGAAAAAAAAAGAAAACTTAGAGGAAATGAATAAAAGGGGATATAACAGAGACATACAAATTTTTAAAAAATCAAAGAGAAATTTAACTGGAAAATAATTGAAATTCAGTTAATGTAATAGGAAAAAAACAACTGTATTTTTATCTTGAAAAGAAAAATGGACCAAAAAATCAGATATCCATTATGCCTGCCATTGGTGTTGGCTGAATTAAGGAATTAATCGATATCATGTACATTTAGAACTTTAAATGAATAAATGCTAAAATAGATTAAAATACAGGATCCAAAACAGTGTAACCTAAAGGGTTATTTTATGAGAGTAGCACTTAACATTAAATTAAAAAAGGTGTAATACATACCAGGCGCATCTACACATTCTCCCCATGATGCAATTGTTACTGAGCTGTCATTTAGTACTTGCTTTAGGAAGTACTAAATGACTGTGCAGTAAGAGCCATTAATGAGCCATCCTGGCAGCACATGATGACTCACTATAACAAGGTAGCTCGTTACTGTGGTGACAGTGTCGGCATCACAGTTAGTGCCTCCTGACACTGCGTTGCCATAGCAATGAGCTACATCACTATGGCGATGTAGCATCTCATATAAACATGCTCAGTAAACAGTTAATTAAAACAAAATGGAACAGCTGATATAACAAATGAAAGACTAAAGAAGTTGCCTTTCAGACAGCTGAAATACCAGCAAGACAAAAGAGCAGCATAGAAGGAAAGCCACAGTATAATAAATGGGGACTATAGCCTAAACCTAAAAGCCAATGATAAATAAGGAATGCAAACCATTTTGTGAGACTTCACAAGTTGCAGTGCTGGAAAATAGAACAAATTCTATTTGTGAGATGAGTTACAAAACAGAACTATGAATTACTGGGTATAATCATTAAATTTGGCTCAGAACTCAAGCCAATTGCTTTGTAAGAAATGCAAAACTTGTTTAAAATCAGAGTAACAGGTAAGTTTTCTATTTTATTGAACAAAAGTAAATATATAAAGTTTGGAAACTATATGGGGAAATGAAATATGAAGTACAAATCAGGAGTGTTACCCAGCATCAATTTTTGCCCTATGTACTCCACATAAGTTTGGTTAAAAGCATCAATCCTAGGCTGTTTCTCTGTGAGATAGCAGATTAGTTCTACAAAATGTATGGGTGGATTGTCAGCTATAGCATAGGAGAGATTTTCTTTCTTATCAGAATGGAATACATACTCAACACTATGAAATACATACTTAATGCTATGGTCTCTCTGCCATCTTGCTTTGCAGTTAATACAAACAGAGTAAAATTACAGCAATCCACTCATTCAAAGTGCATAAGAAAAGATGCATAAGAAAAAATAAAATAATTTTATTTTACTATCTGATTGATCCATATCATCTGCACAAAAATGACAAACTCTTTTGCTAGAAATAGCATTTTTTCCCACATAGTTCTAACATGAATAGTAAAAATCCCACTTATTAAGCTAACATAATATTAAAGATAAAGTGTGTGAATTATTCAGACTGCTCAAGACAAAGCCACAAAAGCCCACTCAGTTTAATTGCTTTGTCAATATAAGGACCTAATGCTATTGCCAGGCAAACATCTAGCCAGTGATGTTTCAAATGGTCTTTAAAGGGACTTGTTTACATTAAACCTAGGTCTAAGAACAACAGTTTTGTCAGCCTGACAGTTATAATTACAAGGTCAGTACTTCATTCTAAGGCAGCTTCTAATTGTTTAATGTAAATGAGCACTAAACATGTCCATCATAAGCAGGCTGCATTGTCTGCTTAATTCTCTAATGCATTACACCAAATTCCACTGTACTGGTCTTTCAAGATTGGATCACAATTGTGCTAGTTCTCATTCACAACATCACACCAGCATTTTTTCATCCCTACAGTGTCCAACTATTGGGTGAAACAATTCTTTTCAATTTCACAGACCAAAGCTATGAAGCAGATAGCTCCGCCCACATGGAGTTTAATCACATAAATTATTGAATACATTTACATTTGTGGATGATGTGTGTGGCAGGGGAGGGATAAAGTGCAGATGTATCTTATGCTGATCAGAAGCATTTAAGCCAATAGTTTTACTAATGACAGGTGGAAAGAGAAGGATGTTTCATAGATTTCATAGACGTTAGGGCTGGAAGGGACCTCACGAGATCCTCAGGTCCAGCCCCCTGCCCAAGGGGCAGGAAGTCAGCAGGAGTCAGATGACCCCAGCAAGATAAGCACCCAAATGTTTCTTAAAGTTATCCAGGGTAGGTGCTTACATTACTACCGGGTGAACAGTCGTTCTCCCAGATCCTGATGCACACCCCTTATATTTAGAAACCAGTCCTGACATCTATAGCTTATACAAGCTGAAATAAGAAGCATCAGTTAGTCAGCCTTCCCTTCATATTTTCATCATTGTACTGGCACCACCTGTATTCGTCTCCCCTGGGGTTGGTTGGTTCTCTATAGATAATTTCAGTGATTACCAATGTTTCATGTATTTTAATAAAAAAAATTCCCATTCAAGATGGTCCTTGAAAACAATCCCTCAGTCCACCCCAATGCTGTGAACTAGATTGGAGACAGTATTAGGAATAAAGTTATTGATGATCAGATTTTTAGAACCCACAGCTTCCTAAATCTACACATGCTGATATCTTTTTTCCCCTCAACAACTATGATACAAACTTATTCTATAAACTTGGTAGGTATTCCAAGTCCAGCAGTAGATTGTGGGCAGAAGGAAACTGGCAGAGATGATTAATGTAACATTATGAAAAAAAATAATGCTTAATGGTTAGTCTTCTCTAAAGGAATAATTTCCCCTGAAGGGGACAGGTATTAGTAATAGAGAAATGAGCTATCACTTTTTGGATAGCTTAATTCATTAGGAAAACAAACTTCTGGCATCTTAGATATATTAATAGAAAGATTTTGCAAGAATATGTGCAGGTTGTTAATAAATCAGAAAGAAGCCCAAGGAGATGTAATAGTAGTGATCTATCAAGAGAGATTGTGTGTGCATGCATGTAATGTGTGTTTGTCTAAATCAGTAGACTAAACTGTCACATGCTTATTTTTATGTAGGGAAGATTTTCCAAGCCAGGAATGTTTATTCACTTAAAAATTGAGAAGATGATCATATTCATTACTGATGAAAGTATGTCATTTGTGGAACTACCGGGCAACATGTTACAGTACTACTAGTGAGAATGTGAAGATCACCTGAAATACACATTTTTCCAAGGCCTGCTGATCATAATTTATAATTCAGTTATGGTTCACACTGTCAGAGCAGCACTGGGGAAAGAAGTTACTGAAAATATTAAGTCTGTGGATGCCAGGAACATATATGATGCTTCTAAGCATCTATGTACACTGAAAACACCCAACATACCTATGGTTTCATCTTCTACCCTGTGCAATCTATATAGTCATAATTTGCAGTGGGACATTATTATTACAGCAATATGGGGAACTTGCCCAAAACATAAGACAGCAGTGCCAGTACCTTGTGCATAGGTAGTGAAGGAATACTAAGTAGCCCCCAAGATGAGGCTGTAGTGGACCAGAGGAAAAAAAATGGTTTCTGGGCTCTCTCCTCACAGCACATCCTTTTTAGAGTACCCTAAAGCATCTTAGTTTCTTTACATAAAAATCAAATCAGTGCATAGTTATAGAAAACTAGGCTCAAAGTATCAGAAATAAATCATTTCCAATGAAATAGATACACGTAGAAAAATGCCTGCCATGGAGTATGTGTGAATTCGTATTGGGTTGGGATTGGAATTGTAGATTCAAGACCAGCATTTAAAACCCATCAAAACGAGTTTTACTCTTAACATGCATTAATTCTGAAATGAACTGAGTATATAAAATTACTACTTGGTGTAAACACAAACAAATGGTCACTAAGCATTACTGAAAAGCAGCTTGTATAGTTACTTCACAGAGTTTTCCCTTTAAAAATCTCTCTCTCTCTCTCTCATTGGAATAAGAATTCACAGGTTAGCGTGTTTTTGTTTTTTTTAAACATTTTGTAAATAATGAGTTCCTATGTTGAGATGACTTTACATGGGAGTCCAGAAGTGACTTGTCCCACACTTATCTAATTAAAGAGAGAAGCAATAGAACTTCAGATGCACAAACACCTTCTCTAGCTGCTGTACCTCAAGGATATTTTAACATAGCTCTCTCTCCTAAAAGAACCTCCTCTTCTTAAATTATGTGCCTGTGTCACTCAGTCAGGATACTTGCATACAATGATGTTTGGCTGCACACAATAGCTGGGAAAGATGAAGACAAACTACATTATTTTAAAGAACCTAAGAAAAACTGTGGCTCCAAAATATCTCCACACTGTAGATATTTACACAGGGCCTTTTTATACCAAGAAACAATGCTGAAAAAAGGATTGCTCGGATACTGAAAACTGACTGCTCAAATGCTGAATACTGTTTCCCAGCTCTGTATCAACTTGTTCTTACCAATGTGGAGGCATCATTTGTTTTTTTACTGACCAGAGCATTTCAAAAAGTCTCCTGGCCATCTTCCAAGAATGGAAGTGAATGTTAAAACATGGCTGCACCTATAAAAAGTATACATTGCATTGCGGTATACTTTGATAGTCAATACAGGCACATACTACCAACCTGCCCTCACTTATCACACTGTGATTACTGTTATGTCATAAGAAGATATTTTAGCTCCATCCACGTTAACCTGTTCTAACAAGTCTATAACAAGCTAATGAGTCTCAGACCCCTCTCTATATGTTACAAGTATTGTGTATTACAGGTAAATCAACTACACATGTGAAGTACATATTGCATGATAAAAAGCTCCAACCAGCTAAAAAGTCACACCTAAAAAATGTGTAATAATTTTATAGCTGGCTGCTATTGAGCTTTTATTTGCATGTGTAGCAGGGTTTCCCCTGCAGCTAGGAGCCCTGAGAGCTCCCAGCCACAGGAGTATACCATGCCCAGCATGAAACCTCTGAGTCCTGGGGATCACAGTTGCTGCAATTCGCAATGCTTGGGGGTGCGTGAAATGTGCAGCCAGGACTAAGAATCCCATCAGGTGCACAACTCCCAGTCCCAGCTACGTGTAGTCCCCATGGATAGAAGCTCCCGCAGCAAAAGGGGACTTTCAGACATGGGGGGCTGCTTTTTGCTGATGCAGGGTGAGCCCAGGATCGGGCTCCTCCTATGCTGGCAATAAGGTGCAATTGGATCTAATACATGATCCCACACTCATGCCTTCTGCCATGCATGTGTGGCATAGCAGGAGGCATGATATGTGGATCATGCATTAGAACCAATCATGCCTTTACCTGCACATGTAGAGGGGGCCAAAATGTGGTCTGTATTCTTACATTTACATTTCATAACTACACGCTTTGGCTATGTACAGTCATTAAACATACCGTGCATTAAGCAGGCAGAAACTGCTCTAAAGCCATAATGGAACAGATGTTCATGGCTCTTAGCGCGCTTTAAGAATGGTGAATCAAGTTCTAAGGGCATTTATACATGTGGTCCAGGAGTGGAGGGGGGGAGGAGAAGAACTGCTAGTAGAACCACTCTAATTAAAGCACCTGGGCTGTCTTGTGTATCACAGGTACACGAGATACTGGAGGCTGATGGAGTGCAGCAATTACCACATTCCACGCGATTAATCAAGTCTGCTCTGACACACTGTAATTACAGCATGTCAGAGCAGCCTCGCTGCTTGTGCACAAGCACCCCAAGTTAACCCTTGATGGATGTGTACTAACCTAAAGTGCTTTCTGTTAGAGTGCTTTATCAAATGTCTAGGCCAGATCACATCAAGGGTTAACTTAGTGTGATCATCACTGCCATCCCAGGTAGCATTGCACAGGGATGTCTTGGCCTCCAGCAGAACACTCAGCTCAGCTTCAGCACTGGGCCAGCCCTACATGCTCAGCTGTCTGACACCAGTCAGTGACAGCCTCTGATCCCAACCCAGTGCACAGCATGGGAGGTGGGGCCAGTGTGGGGAAAGGGGGGTTTCTGTTGGATATGGGAAGGGGGACTGTGGGGTGAGGAGTCTGGGGTCTCTCCTTCCCCCCTCCCCCCCACAGCAACTCCAGCCAGGCAGTGGCTCAGGGGGGCTGCAGGGAAGAGCTCCAGGGTTTCTACCCCCTGCAGCAGCCCTGCCCAGGCAGCAGCTTGGAGGGATGGCAAAGCTGAGGGGAACCGTTCACTGGGCAATCCCTACCTGCTCATCTCTCTCTGCCACTGCCCCTGGGAGGCCATGCCACAGCACAGCCCAAGCAAGAGACTGTAGAGAGAAGTGGAGGTATAAGGCCAGTGACCAGAGATGCATGTTCTTTACTCCTAGATTCTTCCCTCTCACCCCAGGGTGGGTAGACCAGAACACAAAAGCAATGGCTGAGAATTATTTCTATGTCCCAAGATCAGATAAGAATCCCACCTCCCTGCCCCAACCCCTTCTGAAGACCTCTTCCTTCACACCTCTATGTTCAACAGCACCTCCTTTACCCTCCTATTCCCCCTGCCTCACCCACCCTGCTGCTGGACCCAGCTGTCCTGGGGGTGTTTCTGCTCCACTCCAGCTGGTTGGTACAGGGAGCCAGGCTCAGCTGGGGGCAGTGGCACCAACAACAGCTGGGTTCTCCCCTCTCTGAGCCTATTTCTAGGCTAGTAGAGAACGGGGAAGGGGGGGGGGGGGGGGGGGAAGGAGGGGTGGTGGGAAAGGACCAGGCAAGGAGGAGGAACCTGCTCATTGCTGCTGTCATCACTTGAGTCCAGCTCCCTGTACCACCTAGTTGTATTGGGGAAGAAGCAGCTTTAGAGCATCCCCTGCCCCCAGGTCAGCTGCTAACAGTGGGGATATGCCACTGAACACAGGGAGGGAAGTGGGGGGGTGGGATTTTTCTCAATTCAGGAACTTAGAAAAATAAAGTCCTTGGCTGCTGCTCTTTTTGGATGGTCTGAAAGGAGTGGTGCAACCGTGACACTGTCCTTTCTCTGGAACACCCCTTGGGGACGTGATGGATGAAGTCCCAGGGCACTTATTACTCTTATTAGTTGTTTAATGCAATCCTGGACCCAATCTCTGGTGTTGTTTATTCCTAAAACCATAAACTACTTGAATTTCTCCTTGTTAAGGCTAGGTATAGTACTCTAACTGAAATCACTGACTTAGACACACTCAGAATACAGTCTTGCAACAAAACAGATCACAGCAGGTGGAGCCATGCAGATGTCTTTTGTGGAAGAGGGTGCCAGAGGTTGTAGAAAGGCTGGTAGCTGTAGTAAAGAAAGGTGGGTTTGGCAGACTTGTGTGTCTCAACATACATGGCCTGGATTGCCCAAACTGGTGAGGGCAGGAGTAGATACACCTTTCCTGCCTGAGGGTCAAGTTGAAGGGCCAGAGGTAGGTAGCGGTAGAGAGACTGTGACAGGGGGGCCTCCTCGGGGCTGATCTCCACGGCCCGCCCACCTGTCTCTGGGCAACCGCCCGCCTATCTCACCTGCCACGCCTTTGATGATAATTGGTTCCATTAAGATGTCAATTAAGCAGGAGGCTACCCATTGTAATGCCCCAATGCCAGGGGGTGCTCTGCAGCTCCGACCTCCCCTAATACCGCAGCCCAAGCCTCACAGATGGCATCATGGTGTTCATCTCTTCCAGCCCCCACACTGGGCCCCAGAATCTTCTAAACAGGACCCCTCTATGAACCCTCCTGATCAGGCGGCCTCTCCGCCTTCAGCTGGGCTACTAGCCCCCCCCGAAGCCATTTTCCCCTCTCGGGTGTGATCCCCCCGGGACCTTCGGCTAACTGGCCCTGGCCCACCTCCAGGCCAGTTGGGACCCCAGGCCCATGGCTCTTGGGCATCCCTCACGGTGGGCCCCTGGCCCTTTTGACCCTCTCTGGTCCTGGCCCCAGCATGGGCCAGTCGAGGGTACTATCTCATCGGGTCGGGTCTCTAGCCCCTCACTCTCTCCTCGGGCTCATTGCACTGCTACCCCCTGTCTCCCGGGGTTCACCGCAGCATCACGCCCAGTAATCATTCCCTCTCTCGGGGTCCGCCCTCTGGGCCCTTCCACAAACAGGGTTACCCACCCGGTGGTGGGAGTTAGGGGTTAAGGCGCCCCGACCCGCCTTTCACCTGGGTGATAACTGGCTTGGCATTTCCTGGGGGCTCCCGCGCCACTGAGAGCCCCACCAGACCACCTGCTCCGGGCAGGCTGCAGTTTCAGGTCATGCCCAGGACCAGGAGCCTCCTTGCCATCCCCTTGCAGCTCCCCCTTACCTCCAGATCGTTCACAACAACCCTTCAGCCATGAGATGTTACTGCCTACTTCAGCCAGGCAATGTTGCTGCCTGACCTCCAACAGCGAAACTGCCCTGCTTATATAGGCAGCCCTGGTGTCTAAAATGGCTGCCCTAATCAGGCACCTGGAGGCTGCCAGCTCCAGGCCCTTAAAGTGGCAGGCACACACGGTGCACTGCCACAGTATGTAGTGGCAGGCACACACAGTGCACTGCCACAGAGACCTTAGTTCTGAATGATCAATATTGCTTGGGTTCAAAGATGCCCTTGATGGTGTTCCTGACCTGTACTGCAGATGTTAGCTCCTTTCTTGGCACTCAGAGGGACTAAAACAAATTTGAAATAGGGAATGAAATTCCCTCTTTTTCTCAACCCTTCAGTGCAGGCTTAAGTAATGTTGGTGGGGAATGTAGGAATACTCCATTATACTAAAATTACAGCTGTTCAGCAGATAAGTGAAAGCCTTCATCTTCTCAATCTGTTGCCTGCTGCAAGCATTTAATTCACTAAGATATTAAAAATAAAATAATGAGTAGCTGACAAGTTATTAAAGTATAATTGCCCAGGGTTACTTACTATTTTCTCTGGCAAAACTGAGGAGAAAGCATAATTGTAGCTAAAGGGAAAAAGGCAGCCAAATTGAATAAGGCTGGTGATTTGAAAAGTTAGTACATTATATAGCTGTTAAATGTGAATTATTTTAATGCTATTTTTTTCCTAATATTCCTGATGAATTTCAATGGAGAATGTCCCTGTATCTGTATCTATGAAAAAAATCTAGGACATTTAACATGCAATAGAGTAATACAGATGTCACTTTAGAGGACTTCAGTGACCTTTGAGTAATAAAAGCATTGCCTATTACTTTAATAGGCTCTGGTATTATTATAATTCTGTCCTGGTGAACCACAAATTGAAAGTTATTATAGTAACATATTAAAACCAGGTCAGCTGTGCTAGGATGAGGATTTTAAAAACAACTAGAAAAAACTGTAGTAGATTACACAAATCATGTTCAGTAGTTGATAGGCCTGAACTACAAATGAGAAGTATAAATGTAATGACTGTATTAAAGTCAAAGAGTAAAAAAGATTTGATTATTTTTTTCAAAACTCCATGAAATAATTTCCTCATCACTTTGGTGGTAGGACTGCCAGATTAAGACACATCACATCACAAGTAAGATATTAAACAGGTAGTCTCCAGCCAGTCATCCTTGTACAACACTCTCCTGCACTGTGTTAAGAAGCATCTGCAAGTGCACATGCTAAGGGAATCACAATCACAATCTTCAGCATATTAATGTGCTTTGCATGCTGCACAGGGAAGGCAAAAGTTCAACTCTCAGTCAGATCAAACACATTCTCATTATTTACAGTTCCTGGAGATGCTGCTTGCTACAGGAAATGGCACACTTGCAAGTAGCCCTCCCAGTGATTAGAAAATTGAAAGCAACTTTTAATCTTGAATCCCACCATTCCACTGCTTCTGTTAATAGTTTGCTGAGCTTAGCCTGCTGTGCAACATCACCACTGTTACTCTTCCAAATCCTGCTGCAGCTATCATACTGCAAAGGAATGTCAGGTGGTGGTGAAGGAAAAACAAGGATGTAACAAGGGCCCATCTGACGCATGTGGTGCTTCTAAAAAGTAAATGACATCATGCTTACAGTTGCGTTCTAGCATTTCTTTGAATGGGATTGTTGAGTGCAAGAAATCAGAATTTAGCCTGATTTTAATGAATTGTATTTTGTTCTGTTTTTTAATAAATTGTATTTTGTTCAATTAATTTAACTTGTTGAACATGTATAATGCTATACAATTCCCCTGAATCAAAAATTGCTGCGATCAAAAATGCTAATCAGATAAGTAGTCACTGTGATGTGTGATGATCTAGGTATATTTTTAAATGCTGGCTGCTATGGAAATATTACTACCATATTTATTTAAATCCATGTCAAGGTTTCATAGTCCTCTATTCAACATAGGGAAAAAAACTTTGTCTTAGATTGAGTATCGTTCTTGCACATGACTCCAGCTCTAGCAAGACTGCATGGTGCAAGTGGGGGTGGGGGTTGGAAAATGGAGAACACACAATGGGGAGAGGGGGTGTTGGAGCACAGAGCAAGTAACATGCTGAGGGGTGGGGCACAAGGGAGATCATGCAGTGGCAGGCAAGCTCTTGCAGCTCAAGCTCTGACTCCAACCCAGGGCTGGAGCCAACACTGATGCTGCTATATTATTGAGACCAGAGCCATGTATGCTCTGTGCCCCAGGCCCCGGACAGAGCTGGAACCAGAGATGTCACTTCAGGTAAGAGACAGTGTGGGGCAGGGGGAAGGGAGTGGAAGGGGGAAGGCAAATGGCCTGGGATATAGGTAGTGGGAGGGGCAAGCAACCTGCTTCCTGCCCCTGCTTTCCTTGCTATAGTGGGTGGGGGCAGTAATTTAAAATTATCCTCCAATAATTAGATAGCATACATGGAAAATTATAACAAATGCATAATTTTTCATGTATAAAAGTCTAATTATTGTGGGTTGTCTTAAATTCAAAGTCATCTTGGATTCAGGTAAATAAGGTATATTATAAAATGCCTCTATGTAAATACAAAATCCATCAATTTTTATAAAAAGACTGTAGCGTATTCCCATGACCAGTAGCAATAATCAGTTGATAACTCTTAAGGATCCTGTTATTGAGATAGAAGCACCCTTGGACAATGGGTGGGCTGAAACCAGTAGAACCAATGTTCTCTTGCTTTTCTGTAGGAGTAGAGGTTTGGAGACCAGGAAATCAGTAAATAGAAGAAAATCTAGTTCTTGGTAGTTGAACACATGTATAGGGAAGACAGAAGAGTTGCACAGGAAACTTTGGCCAGGGCAGAAAGAGATATGCTTTTGTAGCAGACCTATCCATTTTAACTGTAGGATTAACCGTTCTCAGAGAAACCTAGAGACTACCCCAGAAGACAATAACCCCAAGTCAAAGACTGCTCCAGGGTGATAAAGGATGTTAAGCAGGGAAATACACATAGGACTTTTTATTTCATCAAGATTGTGTATGTCTGATTATCTCATTAAGGAGGAATTTATTTCAGAACCCCATGCAAAATTTGTGCTGGATGCAACACCCACCATGGGCCCTACAAAAACTCAGACAGGTGGAGTTCTGGGAGAAAGTGTGTTTTAACTGCAAATACATGGGTGGGTGACACCAGTGGTTGGACTGGGAGTTCTAGCTCTCAACAGGAGATGCCAAAGCAGAGAATCTATACTGTGTGAATGTGCCTTTAGACAGAAGGCCGGGGACAGCTCCTCAATGCAGTTCTGAGTTCGAGGTCTTACATTACATGGGGTCCAGTGAAGTGGCTACCAAGACAACAGATGTGTAAACATTCCACCCGAGAGGCAACTCTACTGGGGCTATGTGGGAAACAAGTGTAGTTTACACAGCTTCTTAAAGAGGTATAATCTCCTTTGAAAGCAATAAGTATTACTCCTAGATCACAGCTGTAATACCAGGCCTGAACAGTAAATCTAATTTGTCCAAAGAACAAAGTTTATCATAAAATCATGAAGTGATTTTACTGTGAAAAAACCCAAAACTAAGCAATTGTTCAGCACCTTATTATTCCTTTAGACCTTAAGCAATCTCATTTGCAAAGACCAAATCTCTGTCCAGGGATCCAGGTTTTCAAATGAGCAGCAAAATTTCAAATATTTATCCCCAGTGAGATTAAATTTGATTGTCTTTTAAGGACAACAAGCTAGCCTCACATCAAGTAAAAATGCATATCTTAATTTTTCTCTTTGTATTTTTCTCAGATAAAATAATGCTAATCTTATTCTAACTTCAGCTGTTTTAAGACTTAATGTGTTAGGTGTTTTTTTTCCCCATTTTAAGTGTAGAAATGTTACATCCTTAGAATATGTTCTGATCTGTACCACCAACTCTAAGTTAGCTGTACACAGTGTTATTGAAAATAAATAAAAATAATGAAATAAACAATGGAAATCGTAATGTGTACCATCATCATCCAAACATGTCAAATGTAACATTTCACAAAATGCAATATAAAATAATAGCTACAAAAAGATGCAAAATGCTCATGTTATATTATTAGAATGAAATAAAAAATAACTAGGCACGCACACACAGAGCTCCATTTTAAGAGCTACAAAACATGTAATACTTGATCTATGGAGATTATGTTGTATTTTTTCATCCCAGCAGGTGCTCAGTGCAGGATACATACTGCTTTGGCTGAGAGAGGAAAAAAAAAGTCATCCAAATTCCCTCAGCCTCCTTCAGTTCCTGGGACACTGGACATTTGTTACCACTCTGCCAGCAGGAGCCAGAGCTCATCCAGCCCTGATCAGTCAGTATTTTCAACAGGACAGTCCATTTCACTGCACTACACCGACCTTTTAGACAGAGTTCTCCCAACTACCGCACATTTCAACCTGGTTGCTACGATTGTGTTTTCACCCCTCAAGCCCAGTGGTACCCCCAATGTGCCCACCAGCCACCACCGAGCATGATCAAGAGTGTCTCACTGACTGTCCCAAAATCAACACATTTTGAAAAGTTCCCTCTGGCAGTACAAGGGGCTGTCCTGCGCACACCAGTTAGATATGCAAGATGAAATAGGACTTGGCCCTTAATTCTGATTCACCAACTTTACAAGAAAAGTGATATAACTTGATGCTCAAATTAGTTTGAAGTAACTGTGAGTTTCACATAAGGGTTGAGAGAGATGCACCATTAGGCAGGCAGACAGTAAAAAAGCCTGAGGTAGCTTTCTCTAAGCTGAGTAGATTGGACAGTTAAGGAAAATAATACCTGTTCACTCATCAATTGGCCGAGACAGTCATGTGTTTTGTTTTTTAAAGTCTAGGTCACTGGTTAATAAAGTTCACAGTATGCAACACACCCTAATCCCAGATGTAGCCAGGTGAACCTTTGAGACACTCCTGGGATGTTCTCAAACCCCTCTCCACTATCTGCTGCTTGACCACTGAGAACAGACTGAAATTATCCAAAGGTCATCTCTCTGACCAATGGTTCTCATTTCTCAGCTTTACCTGCCTCACCCAGGTGTTGCCAGATCTTAGCAGACAAACTTTGCTGTGTGGGCCGGGAGCGGTCCGAGGCCCTCGGGGGCGCACGGCGGGCTGTGGCCAGCAGCCCTGGCACGCGGGTCAGGGAATGCAGGCCGGCGGACTAGAATTAGGCACGGACGCGTAGTGGTTGATTAAAGATTATTTTACTTACACCGAAGATGGTCGCGGTGCAGGCAGGAAAACTTGCTCGAGTTGAATTACAGACAGGAAAGAAGAAAAAAGTGGACAAGAGTTCCTTCCACACGAACCTCTAGCCCAATCCGGTTGAAGGCTCTAAACATGTGAGCCTGTCGTGTCAACCGAAGAAAACTCGGAGAAGAGCTCTGGACACACTCGCACGAAGTTTGCTAGGCTCCGTGGAACTTGCGCACAGGGAAGGGGTTCGTCGAGGGATCGCTAGGCAACGGGGAGAGGCCAGAGGTTGATCAGACCCCTATAGCCTTCTTAAGGTATACGCTGGGTTCGTTAGGCTCCGCAGTGCTTAGAGTTCTTTACAAGATGTGAAGACCTCCTCCTCCAGATGGTTGTGGAGTCCTCCCTTGGGGGGTTCTCCTCGGAGTTCTCCAACTTGGGCGGGAACCGCTCAATCCTGTTATACAGCTAGCAAGCCAATCGCTAGCCGCCACGTGGGAATAATTTAGAACTGGCCAATAGTGGGACACAAATTTGCATGCGGGTGGCTGGAACTCCTTTGCACCGTGCATTTCTCTTTGCAACTGAGAAATGCACCCTGCAAAGAAAGCTCCTCATGGTGGGAAATAATTCTGCAGTGCCGAACCACGCGCACACAAAATCACACCCTTGGGTTGTGACATTCCCCCCTTGCTGAAGGCACAGCTGAATTATACCACGCGCTCATCACTCGGGTTATCAAGAGCTCTTACCACGGGTCGCTGAACTAAACAGGTAAACACAAAATTAACTAACATAAGAAGTTTGTCCTCTAGGGATCGAATCAAATAATAATCAGTACAAATACATATACACATAATCAGATTCATAACAAAGAACTGCACGATCAGGGCTTCAGTGGGCATCATGGCGAAGTCGTGCATCAGGCCCTCACTTCTTCTGATGATGTTATCCTTCTTGGGGCTTCTCTCCGCCACGCACTCTGAATTCCGGATCTGTAAACAAAACTCTCAAAAATTAAGTTAACGTATATCAAAATATTTACAAGGTTTCTACACACAATAGGGCGGTTAGTCAAGCTCAAACTCCATGGACATGAGGTCCAGCCACGGATGCACTCCTCCCCTCGATTCTCCCTTCCGTCGGCATGAAGGCATGGTCGCCGGAAGCAATGCTGTGTCAGTGGGTGGGGTCGCCAACCGAACTCTCGTGGGTTCCTCCGAAGCTCCACCTTTCTCTTCCGGTTCTTCCACGTGGTCTCCCTCTTGCTCGGTGCCATCTTGTCGTGGCGTTTCAGGATTTTCTTTTGCAGCCGCTTCTTTGACCGCTTGAACAGCCATATGCAGCTGGGCTTTCAAACTTAAATTCTTCTGCATTAAATCAGTTATTGTACGGAAAGTTGCAGTTAGCACTCCCCCCTTGTCGTATTGTGGGGCCACCCTCTCATCTGCAGCACGTCCCTCTGTCTCCAGATCTTCACGGAGCTCAGATGGAAGCTCGCGACCCCTTAATCTAGACGCCAGCATAAAGGGGGCGAACCGGTCGATCGGCACCGGTTCTTCACTCTCCCGAGCACATCTTCGGCAACGGGCACACTCCCAGGTGAGGGTCGGGTTTATTGTGCCTGCCGGGTTGACTCTGGTGAGGGACACAGTGTCGAGGGGCCTGAACAGGACCCGCTCATTGCTCATTATACACCCGAATGCCGCGGGGTGCAGATACACTTCCCTCTTTTTCTGGGCTCCGTCTTCGGAAGCTCCCTCTTCTCCCTTCAGCGAAAGACGTCCGCTGATAAACCTCTCACCCTTTCCGCCCACCTGGTGGTAAGCAATATGCGCCTCCAGTTCCATAAAGCTTTCTACTTGGCGTTTTCCACTGCGCCAAGGGCAGTTCTTAACTAATTCTAGCTCCAGCGTGCCTTCCCCTGATCCCATCCTCGTCACCATGTGTGGGCCGGAAGCGACCCGAGGCCCTCGGGGGCACGCGGTGGGCTGTGGCCAGCAGCCCTGGCACGCAGGTCGGGGAATGCAGGCCAGTGGACTAGAATTAGGCACGGATGCTTAGCGGTTGATTAAAGATTATTTTACTTACACCGTAGATGGTCGAGGTGCAGGCAGGAAAACTTGCTCGAGTTGAATTACAGACAGGAAAGAAGAAAAGTGGACAAGAGTTCCTTCCACGCGAACCTCTAGCCCAATCCGGTTGAAGGCTCTAAACACGCGAGCCCATCGTGTCAACCGAAGAAAACAACTCGGAGAAGAGCTCTGGACACAATCACATGAAGTTTGCTAGGCTCCGTGGAACTTGCGCGCAGGGAAGGGGTTCGTCGAGGGATCGCTAGGCAACAGGGAGAGGCCAGAGGTTGATCAGACCCCTATAGCCTTCTTAAGGTACGTGCTGGGTTCGATAGGCTCCGCAGCGCTTAGAGTTCTTCACAAGATGTGAAGACCTCCTCCTCCAGATGGTTGTGAAGTCCTCCCTTGCGGGGTTCTCCTCGGAGTTCTCCAACTTGGGCGGAAACCGCTCAAGCCTCTTATACGGCT
>NW_005842669.1:814882-815935 GCF_000455745.1 Alligator sinensis | reverse complement strand
GCATTTCTCTTTGCAACTAAGAAATGCACCCTGCAAAGAAAGCTCCTAGTGGCGGGAAATAATTTAGCAGTGCCGAAGCGCACACAAACAAAATCACACTCTTGGGTTGTGACATTTGCCAGCTAGAAGAATCATATCCTTGTCCAGTCATTCACACAGAAGAAGGGAGATTTCACCTCCCAACACACTCCCTTCCTTGGGAAAGGCCTGCTAGTATACTCAAATGTGCTTAAAAATCAGTTGTCACTAACAATTAAGTGTATTATAATAAGTTCTATTATCTTTTATAAAAACCAAGAGAAAACATAAGAAATCAACAACTGCATGTTGAAATACAAACAACGATATAGGAATAAAAAAAACCTGAAAGAAAGTATCAGAACAATAATCTGATTTTATCCTGCATCTTAAACCCTAAAATGCAGCTTCCATCCAGCTTTACAGACTAGAAAGTATCTCCTTCCTTCACCTTTCTGCAAGGGCCTCCTTCATGGTCCTCTGTTAGCTAAAACTCTGGGCCTAGGAACAGACATGACAAACTAGTTTAAGTGATCAAAAACCAATTCATACCTTTAACAAAACAGAAATTCAGTGCACAGAAACCAGTTTCAAACATGGCCAAAACTCGTTTAAGACAGACCTGGATGGATGTAGTATCAGATTTACCTGATTTAGGTTAAACCAGTCTATTGAACTTCTTCCCCAAATCCCCTCCCAACTCAAGTTACCGCTCTGTCCTCCAGCATCCTATGACCCTTTGCATGACCACCCTTTCTCCTCCATGAAGCCGAGCCAGCCCTGCCCCCTGAGCCATCACATCCCTGGAGGCAGCAAAACCTCTGCTTCCCCAGCCCTGCTGTGTCCTGTCTGCACTTGCCAGTAGTGGTGTGGGTGTGAGGGGGGGAGCTAAGGCTTCCCTGCTGTGTGGGCCCTCTGCCAGCTGTGCTTGCTCAGGTCTTGTGGGGGTACGGGGACTGGGGTCTTTGCTCCCCACCCCTGATGCTGCTTGGCTCAGCCGACAGCCCACATGGCTACTAGCCCTGCTCCTGCCTG
>NW_005842669.1:808215-814872 GCF_000455745.1 Alligator sinensis | reverse complement strand
TGTCAGGAAAGAGGGGGGAGAGTGGGGGCTCTGCTCCTCCCTGCCCACCCCACCACTGACCTGCTTGGCTGACATGGGCAGGAAGGGCCTGGGGCTGAGAGCTGCATCAGGATCATCAGCCCAGCCTCTCAGTGCTGGGGGTGAAGGTTGGGAGGGGGGAGCAGAAGCCACTGCCCTGTGGGCCCACCCCCAGCTCCCCAGGCCCAAGCAAGCACAGCTGTGTGGGGGAGGCTCAGCTCTCCCTTGTCCCCTGAGCATTGCCTGGCTTAGCTGACAGCTCGCATGATGCTCAGCCCTGCTCCTGCCTGCTCGATCAGCTCAGTTGGGGGGCAGGAGGAAAGGGGGTGAGCATACTTCCTGTTGTGCTTGCTCAGGTTTGGGGGGGGAGGATCCTGGACCAGGTCCTTGGGGGAGGGGTTCTGCTCCTGCACTTACCCTGCTTCTGGTGCTGAGTGGCTTGGCTGGCAGTTGTGGCATGTCCCTCAGTTCTGGCTCCTACCTGCCCATATCTGCTGAGTTGGGCAGTGGTGGGGGACAAAGAGGAGCAAAGCCCCCACCCCACAGATTTAGCTCCAGTTCCCCAGACCTAAGAAGGGCTGAGAACCTGAAGAAGAAAAGCAGAGCACCATTCTGCTAGCTCTGCTCACTCACCTGCCCAAATAAATCGATTGATGCTGTGCTGCTTGGCTCAGTTCCTATGGCCTGTGGGAGCACACACCTTCCCCTGCAGCAGTAAAGACTTCTGGAGGGGTGGGGGTAGAATTCAGGTACCCTTTTGTAGTCAGTACCTGGGATGGGTCCCCCTGTCCCTGCCCTAGTTAAGTTACTAGCTCAGATTATCCTCTTACAACTTTCTTCTGGCTACTCAAAAAGGAAAACCAGTCATGCACCTTGTCATGCATCCACAGATGCATCTCAAGCAGGGCCAAGGAGGTGATCCTCCCCCTCAATGTGACACTGGTCAGGCAGCAGTTGGAGTACTACATCCAGTTCTGGGCACCGCACTTCAGGAGGGATGTGGACAGCATGGAGAGGGTTCAGATGAGGGCCACTTGCATAAGCAGGGGGCAGCAGGGCAGGCCCTATGAGGGGAGGCTACGGGACCTGAACCTGTTCAGCCTCCACAAGAGAAGGCTGAGAGGGGATCTGGTCACTGTCTGTAAACTGGCCAAGGGGGACCATCAGGCAATGGGAGTGTCCCTGTTCCCCCGAGCACTACCGGGAGTAACAAGGAATAACAGCCATAAATTGACTGAGAGTAGATTCAGGCTAGACAGCAGGAGGCACTACTTCACAATCAGGGCGGCTGGGATCTGGAACCTAGGCTAGAAGGAGGCTAGAAAGACACCATGCTGGCGTTGTTTGACCCCAGCATTCTTTCCTGCCCATGGCAGCGGTTCGGACTTGATGACTTGCTCAGTTCCCTTCTGGCTCTACCTACTATGAAAAAGAGATCATCTGTTTGTGCAATATGAAATCAGTTAAACACCACCCTTTTATAAAGACTAAGATACATATCCTATTTATTAGAACAAAAAACTTAGTTCCTGATCTAGATGATTCTAAATGGATACTAACCTGTAATTTGATAGAAGAGCTTGGGGAAGTTTTTGTTTAGATAGTATTTCCATATTTCTTTTAGATTATTGAAAAGGGGAGGGGGGGAGGGGTTGTAAGTAGTGCATTGGCCAAATTTTCAGAGGAACTCAGCTACCATTTTGGCACCTAAATAAAAATAATTGTTTTTTAAACATGTACTTAGCACTTGCTAGTTCTCATCTTTTAGAAAATAGCAGTCCATGCAAAACAACTATTTTTTTTTTTAAAGTCTGGCCCTTCATGAATAGTGTATGAAGGAGAAAGTAAAGAGTACAGCTCAACATACAGGTATTGTTCCCATTAAAATCTCAGAGTATAAAAATCATGCACCCAATCCCAAGAAAAGTGTTGAATGTTAACAAGCAAATGCCAAATTTTAATCATGCTTGTTTTCTTGCTTAATAGTTCTAAAAATAAGGCTTGGTATGTTGAAACTATGTAGTAATGATGAACTTTTATCAAGTAACATTTAACACAGAGAGAAGAGATATATCTTTTTAATCATGTCTCCACTAATTTTTGTAGTAATGAGTATTGTAGCCTGGCAAAATGCTTTTAGCTGCAAGAATTCACCTTTGTGGGTAATCAGGATTTACTGTAAAAAACTATAGCCGTATACCTGCCATTGTACATCTTTAAGGTTCTTGCATTTACTCCACATCCACCTCAAGCCCATCAGGAAAAAAAAAAAAAAATCTCTTTTCCCCCCCCAAACAAGCAACAGAACATATTATTTGTCATGTAACATTTTTAGAATTTTTTTTTTTTTGTTTTCAGTCTCTGCATTTCCCCAAAGGATCTGTCTGGATGTTCACATTACAAGGAGATAGCCTCACTGAATTTCAAGAAGTAGATTAGGTTACAGTAAAATTCAGATTGATGTTGCTTTTATCTAATTTTCTGCCACAGTGGGCATGTCTACATGTTCATTAATGTACTGTAGTTACCATGCATTAAGTTTAGTACTTGGTTAATAGGGCAGTGTGAAATTTCAATGGGTGTTTTGTTTCAAAGCTGCTTCGACCTGTTTTGAGCTCAAAACAGCAAAATCAAAACAGAAAAATCAAAACAAAACAAAAAGGCTTTGAAACAGGTTTGAAACAAAATTAGGTCACACAAAATGTTTTGAAAGTTTTAAAATGTTTTGAGTTTTGAAGCAGCCCGGTGGTGAGAAGTGGGGGATAGCCAGGGCTGTCCTCTGAGCGGCTCTGCCAGCCCCATTGAGCTGAGCCTGGCAATAGGAGGTGGGGGAGAGCCACTGGCCAGGGCTGCACACTGCATCCAGTGCACTGATCCAGGGGCCCACACTCCCAGAAGGAGTCTGGAACAGCCCCACAGACCTCCCAGGGGTGTGGCCCCCCAGATCCGCATGGAGGATGACAGGAGATTGCTGCTGCCGGCAAGTGATACGAGTTTTGCTTTGAAAAGTTTGAGGTGCAGTTTCACAAAACCCCTGTACCAATCTCCTTGAAACCTGACAGGTTTCATGCTCTCAGAAAGGGCTACCATCCCTGTGTTTTTCATCTAAATCAGGTAAGAAATGACAAAGTTATAGGCATTTTCATGATTCCCCATTATGGCCTATGGGCGAAATGTCAAAACGTGTTGAAAAAGCGAAGCAGTTTTGACTAAACGAAATCGAACAATGCTTTGAAATGAAATGACTAAACAAAACACTGCTCCTTCAAAATGGTGAAATGGAAGTAAAATGAAATGGTGCCATTTTGCACAGCTCTATTGGTTAACCAAATACTAAATCCTTGTGCAGTAATTTGTGTTACTGAGCAGTAGCACTGGCACATGGCTTTTTAGTGACACTGCAGAGTAACTTAATACTGTACAGCAGTGTATTAGAATGGTTTTTGCCCAGCACACTATTGTGCAGTGTTATTAGGCTACTGATCAGTTAGCGTCTCGTGTAAACGTGCCCACTGTTTAAAACATTGGCTACAGTTATTAGTGCAATTAATAGCTAGTAAACTGAGTTGGCAATTGACTAGATTACTTTTGAGTCCTTGTGTCCATTATCAAATCATTTTGCATGAAAACCAACCAAAAACAAAATCAGAGGCATTTTTTTCCCACAAAAGTGGATACTTGTTTTGTGAACTTCAATTTTTGGGTGCCCAGCATAAGACAAGACACACATAGGAATTGTAGCCCTGATCATCTCATGTCAAATTAAGATGTAGTTGTATAACAGAAGTCAGATGGAAAGCAAATATTAATTAAGAATTTGCTAGTAACCTTTACTTAAAACCCAATATCCTGCTTTCTTCAGGTTGCTATAGCAACTTATAATCAACTGTTATTTGTTAATATAAAAGTCCTCCAAGGAAAGCTCTTTGTTGGGTTTAAACAAGAGCAAGCAGTTACATGACTATGGGCACATCTACACATGCAATTACCACACCTGAATAAACTGTGAAGGTTATTGCTCCAGTCAATAGCTCCTCAGCATGCTTTTTGAATGTACACCCAGGAGGAGTCAACTCTAGAGCAATAAATTCCACAGTTTATCCAGATAAGGTTCTTTGGGTGAATCTGATATCCTATATTAGACCAACTTAAATGGTTGGAAAACAATTATTAAGCGAGCTTTTGGGTTCAAAAACCTTTCGTCAGGCTAAGGGAGTTTCTGCAGTTGGTGTGTGCTCTTCCTGGATGGAATGAAAAGTAAAGAAGCCAGAGGCTGGTCTGGTATGCATGCATTCCTTAGCCTGACGAAGGGTTTTTGAACTCGAAAGCTTGCTTAATAATTGTTTTCCAACTATTTAAGTCGGTCTAAAAAAAGATATCAGATTCAACCAAAGAACCTTGTCTGCCTATGTCCTTAGACCAACACGGCTACAACCTACACCACAGTTTATCTAGGCATAGCACATGGAGTCTGGGCAGAGCAGCCCCAGCTGGCAGGGTGCCTCTAGCCTAAGGCTGCTCTCCCTAGCTCAATGTGCTGCAAAGCAACTGGCTGGGGCACAAGGAAGTTTCAGTGTGAGGCTAGCCAGCAGTCAGCTCCTATACTGAAGCATCCTTCTGCCCCAGCAAGCTGGATTAGTGTCTAATACATGTGCTTCTGTGTACAGAAAGACTCTGCAACAGGGTAGTACTTGTATTTGCAAGTACAGTAAAAGCTGTGTTAACCAGCATTTAAGTAACCAGAACACTATTACCAGAATTTCCGGCCAGCCAGACATGGGGAACAAATGTCTTGCATAGATATGCCCTAGACTGTTGATGGTTATTCTCAATTTGTTAAGTGAGATTATTTTTCTAATGGGCATAACCTAGTTTCTACTCATGTACTTATCTGAAAAGACTGACATATCAAATACAATAATTATTGATGAATTTTCAGACATGAGCTCACTTTGTCCATTTGCGATTTGTTATTCATACTATGTGACTGTGTGCATGGTACTGGACTGGATGAGTGGACTATTTCTAGAAGGTACAGACATAATAGAAAATTCTCTCCCTCCCTTCCACTCTTACTTTTGGTCCTGCATATATAAGGGCTCTGTTTAATGAATATTCCTTCTTTGATGAATATTCGTTCAGCTCCATGGTCAAAAATAGCGAATTAAGCCGAATAAAAGTGAATAGGCATGGTTGAAAGAAACAGAACTCTGGAATTATTTTTGAAGTGTTTAATGAGCTCATCTGATTTGTATTAAATCAGATAAATAGCTCAAATATTCATAGAATAAAATACTACATATTTTTTGTGCATGCTCTACCAGCTGTAGCACAGAATGTGACTGTTGTAGATCCCAAGACTAGAGTTCAAATTGACATTTTGCTTCTGGGAGTTTACAACCTATAATGTTTTTCATTTTTGGATAGACTTTGGGGAGTCAGAACTCAACAACCTAGACCAGCTTCACCACTGAATCTGGCAGTCACTAGTTGTGTGCAAATTGAGGACAAATTGAAATTGATGGTAGAATTTTGCTCCCGAGGTGGGGAAAAACAAATTTCAGTTAGCTTTAGCATGTTTGACCTTAGAAGAAATATTCTTTTTCCCCTTCCTCCCACTCTGGAGAATGTTTGTATATGGGACTGTACCTTGATTTGTTGGTAGAAACTGTTTAGACAGTAAAAATGGATTAAGAGATGTTTCATGACAAGTGCTTCAGCAATAGTATAGTTTACATAATTGAAAAAATAAAATAAAATAAAATAAATAGCCAGGAGGCAGTAAAGATATTTCATGGATGAGAATCGTTTTAAACTTCAGAGAAAAGACAGTTTAGAATTTTTTTTTTCTTAGCTTTCTCTTTTAATAAAGGATGAGGTTTAGCAGCCCATGGGAAGAAGTATTTTGGGGAACTACAAAAGCCTTGGAAGGGCTAATTTAAAAACACTTTCAAGTTTCTTTAGGCAGTTCCAATCCCAAGTATAATTAGACTTTAGGGATGAAAAAGATGGATGTGTCACCAGGCACCGTTGCTCTATTATTGGAGAGATTATCTTAGCTGAGAAAAAGACAAAAATGAAAAGGATCCCTCATCAACACAGGAGCTGCTGTAATGAGGACCACTTGGAAGACTGACCCTCACAGGGAAATCCCCAAATCTTAGATTTGGTTCTGCTCACTGGGGACATATTTATTTTTATTCTACCTGTTTTTCCATTTCATACAAAAGCAGATTTTGCTTTGACTCAGACAAATAAAGATTAGCTGTATTAAAAGCTATTAACTTCCAATCTTCTCATTTTCTGCAGTCCTAATTATTCCACATTAAATATTTATGTAAGCCTTTGTATTTCTGACAAGACACAAATTATATGGAGTCAAACATACTTTTCCTCAGGTTTTTTTTGTTGTTGTTTTTGTTTTGTTTTTTTTAAAGATCCCCAAAGGGAGGTAGATCTTTCTAAATTAGCACTGTGCACTTTTTCTACCATCTATTTTAGCATCTCTTTAGTACCAAGAAGGCCAGACTAGCTTTCATTAGTACAAGGCACACACATTTAGAGAAAGATTTACATTAGATGTTTTAATCATATTGATCTACTTGAGTCACTCCTTCCTTCTCACATGAACAGTTGCCT
>NW_005842669.1:796225-808205 GCF_000455745.1 Alligator sinensis | reverse complement strand
TAAAACACAGTACAACTAGCTGCATTTAAACCCTTCACATCATCATGTATAATAAAAGTGGTAAGTATACATTCAGCACCATAGAGATGGACATATCAAAGAAGAATGCATACTTAGACATATTTGCAAATCAATGCAATATTGATCTGCAAATATGATCAATATTTGGGGGCAGTTGGGGGTCAGGAGTAGAGGGAGCAGGGTGCACATGTAACCCCTTACCTCAGTGGTGGTGGAGGCAGCAGACAGCAGCAGCGGAGGCAGCAGCACCAGCTGATCCCCCTAACGTAAGTGGGGCAGAGGTGGATGACAGGTGAGGCAGATCCGGAAGGTAAGCTCCCCAGATCCCTCATAACTCAGCTGGCAAGGAGCTGTGCTCCTGAGTCATGCACAGGCAGTGCACACGAACATGGCGCACAAACAGGCATGCTCTGTAAGGGCGCGCTGGCATTTGTGCCAGTGTTCGCATAAGGCAGACGTGTGGTAGAGGCCTGGAAGGGAGCCTCCAACAGGTGAGAGAAGTTGACTCACAGCTCTGTGGACATAGTATGGACATGGAGCACAACTGCTAGGGGCCCTGCCCCGGCAACGCCACCTGCCTGGGCTCTTCTGTGGCCTCCACCCAGACAGAGCTCATGGTAGGTTCAACAGCCCCTTGCCCCCCCCGTCTGTGGGGGAGGCTTGGTGGGGTCCCAGCAGCCAGTGGGGGGGGGCGGTCTGCTGGTTTCCTTGCCTGTCCCTCTTGTGCCCGACACCTGGAGGAGCAGGTATGGGAGCTCCAGGCTGAGGTGAGTGGGCTGCGGGTGATCAGGGCTGCAGAGGACAAAATTGACTCCTATTCTTTTCACTGCAGGACCAGCCATCCAGCATACAGACCCCCCGGGAGACACATTCAGAGGAGTGACAGAAGGTATCCACCAGAACCAGGGCTGCTCGGGCTAGCACAGTGAAGGCTCCCCAGGTACAACTGGGGAACAGATTCGAGGCCTTGGCAGCCCTGGTGGAGAAGGACAAAGGGAATGCCTCCAGCAAGGATGGTACCACTCCACACACGACACAGATGGCACAAAGGGGGTGCACCATGAGGAAGAAATGCTGGGTCTTTGTCATCAAGAATTCCATCCTAAGGGGAATGGAGGCTGACACCTGTCGGCCCAACCCCATGGCATGAGAGTTCTGCTACATGCCAGGGGCTAGGGTTCATATCACAGAGAGGATCCCAGCCTACATTCGACCCTCAGACCAGTACCCCATGGTTTTTATCCATGTGGGAACAAATGACATGGCCAGAGGCAACCTAGACTGCATCATGAAGCCCTTGGGGCTTGGGGGCCAAGCTCAAGGAGATGGGGGCATAGGTGGTATTCTCATCTATTCTTCCAGCGAGTAGACGTGGACAGCGACACAAGGCCTGCATTGGTGAGATCAACCAATGGTTACGGAGTTGGTGCCACCAGGCAGGCCTCGGGTTCCTGGATAACGACCCATACTTTTGCACAGGGAGCTTGCTTGGGTGGGATGGGCTACACTTCTCCCCTAAAGGCAAGCATGTCTTCTCTTCCAGGTTGGCTGATCTCATGCAGCGCATTTTAAATTAGCTTTGCTGGGGGATGGGGCCACAGGAGGACTTGAGGACACCTCCCAACCAAAACAGGTGGCATGCACAAGAAGTACCCAGGTAAGTGACAGGAGTCCAGATAGTCCTGGGAATTAGGGGGTGGCACATGCACCAATTAAAGGCCTTAAATGCCTCTACACCAGTCCTCATAGTAATGGGAATAAGCAGCCAGAACTTTCCCTCTGGATAGCTAGTTCAAACCCAGACTTAGTAGGGCTCACAGAAACCTGGTGGGATTCATCCCATGACTGGGCGGTTAACATTAGGGACCATAGACTATAAGGGTGGGATAGAGTGGGGAGGAAAGATGGGGGTGTTACGCTCTATGTCAAAGAGCAATACACATCCTCAACTAGCAGAATGGGGTCAGAGGAGGGGCAGGGGGAAGTGCTCTGGGTCAGAATACAGGTGGGTCATGGGGAAAGGGACTTAATGGCGGGGGTCTACTACAGACCTTCGAACCAAGGGGAAGAGCTAGACCGCGAATTCTCCAGTCAACTTGCGAAGGCAAGTAAGGCAAGGGATGTAGTTGTCATGGGTGATCTAAATTACCTGGACATCTGCTGGAAGGAGTGGTCAGCCACGTCAGAACACTCACAAAGGTTCCTTGCTGAGGTACAGGACCTCCACTTAACCCAGGAGGTGCACAGTCCCACCAGAGAAAATGCCCTGCTGGACCTGGTCCTGGCCACAGGTGATGACTTGGTGAGGGGAATCCAGGTTCTTGACTACCTAGATGACAGTGATCATCACCTGCTGGAATTCACCATCCAGCGCAGGGTGTCAAGGGCCTGCAGCAAGGCAGTAGCCCTCGACTTCAAGAGGGCCAACTTCAATGAGTTGGGGAGATTGGTAGGAGAGGCCCTGGGGTCCTGGAGAGTAGGGGAACTGGGTGTCCAAGATGATTGGTTGTTCCTTAAGGAGACAATCCCCCATGCCCAAGGGGTGACAGTCCCAATGAGAATCAAAGGAGGCAAGAGTGCTCAAAAGCTCCCCTGGCTCACCAAAGGCATTCGGGAATGCCTGAAAGCCAAAAAAGAAGTGTACACCCAGTGGAAGGGAGGGGATATCACCAAAGAGGAGGTACCTCCATCGCTTAGGTCTGTAGGGAGGCTGTTAGGAAAGCTAAGGCAGATATGGAACTAGGGCTAGCATCAAGGAACAAGGACAACAAAAACTCCTTTTTTAAGTACATAGGGAATATGAAGAAGGCACCAGTATTGTGGGGCCCCTGAAGGATATGCTAGGTAATCTGGTGGTTGCACCAGAGGAAAAGGCAGACCTTTTTAACAATTTCTTTGCCTCCATTTTTTTGTGCAGGGACAGGGACTCAGGAGAGACTCTGCCAAGCCTAGGATCAGGGAGGACCAAGTTAGAGAACTTCTGGAGGGGCTGGACGTGTTCAAACCAGCAGGTCCAGATGCTCTCCACCCAAGGGTGTTAAGGGAATTGGCAGGCATTATTGCGGGGCCCCTGGCATGGCTTTACGAGCGCTCGTGGTGCTCTGGCCAGGTGCTGGACAACTGGAAGTGGGCCAATGTGGTCCTCATCTTCAAAAAAAGGGAGGAGGGAGGACCTGGGCAACTATAGACCCGTTAGTCTTACTTCAATCCCAGGGAAGCTGTTTGAGAAGATTATCAAGGAGCACATCTGAGAAGGGCCAGCAGTGGGGATGATGCTCAGGGGCAACCAGCATGGGTTCATTAGGGACAGGTCCTGTCAGACCAACCTGATTGTCTTCTACAATCAGGTCACAAAATCATGGGACGCAGGTGTCACGGTGAATGTAATCTTTCTGGACTTCAGGAAAGCCTTTGACACTGTCTCCCACCCCATTCTCATTAAAAAGCTAGGTGACTGTAGTATTGATGCCTACACAGTCAGATGGATAGCAAATTGGCTGAGGGGCTACACTCAGAGAGTGGTGCTAGATGGCTTATATTTATCTGGAGGGACAAATATGGGGGGAGGTACCAGAAGTGTCCGCCCACCTGGATTGAATGGTCGGGCAATGTGCTCACAGCAACCCCTTGCGGACTTCTGGGCCGTGCTGGGGGGGCTCACGTCAACTGCTTGCAACACAGGACAGCAGGCCAGGTCAACCCAGTTCTCCTGCAGGAGAACCCTGCCACTCCCAAGGAAGCACCCCGGCCTGCCCAGCCCTGGGGCAGGTCACCAGGGTGAAGTTGGAATTGTGTTTGGGTAACAGTTCCAGGAGCCGCAGTGGAGTCCCCCAGGGTTCGGTCCTTGGGCCACACTGTTCAATTTCTTTATTAGTGATGAGAGGGTGAAGAGCACCCTTTTTAAATTCACGGATGACATCGATTTGGGGTGAGGTGGCATGCTAGAAGGGAGGGACAGTATACAGCTGCACCTGGACAGGTTACAGGGGTGGGCAAATAAGAATAGAATGGGATTCAATACTGACAAGTGCAAGGTGCTGCATTTGGGCAGTAAGAACCAGCAGCATACCTAGAGGCTGGGGAACTCTCTTCTCAAAAGCACAGTGGCAGAAAGAGATCTTGGAGTCATTATCGATTCCAAAATGAACATGGGCCACCAATGCGAGGACACAGTCAGTAGGACTAACCGCATCTTGTCGTGCATCCACAGATGCATCACAAGCAGGGCCAAGAAGGTGATCCTCCCCGTCTATGTGACACTGGTCAGGCCACAGCTGGAGTACTGCATCCAGTTCTGGGCGCCGCACTTCAGGAGGGATGTGGATAGCATTGAGAGGGTCTAGAGGAAGGCCACTTGCATGATCCGGGGACAGCACGGAAGACCCTACGAGGAGAGGCTACAGGACCTTAACCTATTCAGCCTTCACAAGAGAAGGCTGAGGGGACCTGGTGGCTGTCTATAAACTTACTAGGGGGGGACCAGTGGAGAACGAGAGAGACCTTGCTCCCCCGAGTGCCTCCCGGAATAACAAGGAATAACGGCCATAAGTTGTTAGAGAGTAGGTTCAGACTAGACATCAGGAGGCACTACTTCACAGTCAGGGCGGCTAGGATCTGGAACCAACTTCCAAGGGAAGCGGTGCTGGCTCCTACCTTGGGGTCTTTAAGAGGAGGCTTGCCGATTACCTAGCTGGGGTCATTTGATCCCAGTTTTCCCTCATTTCCAGGACAGGGGGTCGGACTAAAAGATCTGCAAGGTCCCTTCCAACCCTATATCTATGAATCTATGAATGTTTAGGCATGTCCAGATACACAAATGTAGTTTAAGATGTATGAATCAAGACTGGTTATTAAAATATTTGCATAGGGTTACTGAACAATTATATTGAATCAAATACAGAAACATCATGATCCAGTCAGTGTTTTAACAGATTTTTAGAGCAGACCAATTTGCAAATGTCTCCAAAAGATTGAAGGACACATGAAATATGCAAAAGGAACATCTTGCAATTGCTTCATTTTTTTTTAAATTTAAGGGCCAATTCAAGGTTAATTTACACTCTGTAGTACTCAATAATTTCACATACTTTGTGACTTAAAAAAAAATAACTGTTCAAGCACATGTATACACACAAATGTAACAGATTGTGTTTGAGACCGAAACAAGCACATATATGGTGTCAGAATCTGAATATTAAAATAGTGTCCCATTTTTCGCTGATGCATGATGTGACTATGCTCTGATCAAGTAAAGACATATATCTAGTCTGAGATATTCACCTGCTGTCAAGCAGCAGAACAAATATTACATATGCACCTTTTTATCTTAGTTCCTTATTTTGTTCCAACAAACTGGAATTAAACTACAGGTATGGCCTTCAGGTGAACCAATTGAATGCTTAGTGACAAAAATTTGGATGGGTATATTGTGCAAACTAGAAAATAAATAATAAAAAAGATGGATGAATTTTTGTACCTTTGAAGAATATGAAAAAAAAAAAAATAAGCTCACAAGATAAAACAATAAAGTTGTTACTAAATTATCTTAAAAGTAAGGAGAAAACACAGTAATCCACTTCAAAAAGACATTTCTAAAATGTACCAAGGTGAGCCATGTTCTCTTATAAAAGGTTACTCTAGAATTCATCTAGCACATGGGTTGCCACAAAGTTATAAACCATTATCCCCCACACAACTTCCACCTTGAACATTTGAATCCCTTATAATATATCAATTTACCTGGTAAAGCAAGGCAGTATTCAAGCAGATTAACTAAATTTCATTGGAACCATTTCCAAACCATTTCCAACATTTGGCCTATGACAAGTTCTACAGTAAATCCAATACTTACTTTGTGTTATTGTTGCACAAACGGCTAGTTTCGTGCCCCTGGAGGCTTGTCCAATCCACCTCTAGGAGAGAGTCACACACACAGGCTGGGTCCAATTTCAGATTTATTGTTTGCAAACAAGTTCGACAAGGGAGCTTAATGCTCAAATCCGTGTCGACCCCAAACAGAGTCTGGGGTTCCTTTTTATAGCTAACATAAACAAAAGATTCTAACATGTCGCATAATTATTGGCAGCCCAAGTATTACGTCTTGCAACATATGTCTAGCAGTTACATGTTCTATGACGGTTTACATGCATGTCTCATTTACATCTTAAGTCTCCTCCCTGGGGCCGTCTTTAAGCCCATCTCGGTCATTCTTCGGTCAGGGTCTGAGTTCTTTACATCAGCATCTTTCCCTGTCCCTCTTCTCTTATCTCTCATAAGGAGTTATTTATTGCATCTGTTCTTGGCTATGTCTGCAGAAGTCTAGTGCTACTCGTAAATCTATCATTGGCCTATATGTCTTAGCAGAAGCAATTGTGTAGTGAAGCCAAACAGTTCTCAGCTGTGAAGCCTTTGTGTAGTGAGATGAGACATTTTTACCACACAGCTGCTATACAAACGTTATTGCAAAATCATAATTACTAGATTATAACATATTTTTACCACATTATGAAGTCCAATTTTATATTAAACATTTAAATCAAACTTTTATGGAAATTAGATTGCTTTAAAGTGACAGTGTTCTACTATCTATTTAGAATGTTATCTTTTACAAGTTGGACTGACCGCCTAGTCCTCTTTTCTCTCAAGCGTGAATGATTCTTAAATGGAATAGGATCTGTCCCTATTACGCACCCAAGGGTATACCTACACTATTTATGTGGCACACTTGGGCATGTGGCAGGTGATAGCCCGAGCCTCTAGCTCTCTAGGGCTGAAGATCTGGGAGGAGCTGGGCAGGGTCAGTTTGCCCCAAGTGGTACAATTTATCCCACACCAAAGCGAATGTTCCGGAACATGTGCTAAGGCAAAAATCTCTGGCATGAATTTGTGCTGCTCCTATTTGAGCTGCTGCAGGCTCATGTGCCTGCATGTGTGAATGTGCCTCCAGAGTGCACCCTGCCCACCTGCACCAAACCAAGGAATTAGGCAAAGAATCTGCTCCAGGGCAGCCCCCATCACCACTCAGGACATCTCAGTGGCAAAAGTTCCTATGATATAGTTTCACTGCCTCATTTCTACATTTGTTATTACAGGATGGCCAGGGTGTGCTTGAGAGCAATGTTCCCAAAGCACTGGGAAAACGGTGCAGACATACCATTATTTTAAGATTAAAGTTGCCTTCCAAATATACCATGGTCCTTTCCAGTTTGAAGATTCTTCTTAACTGTGGATGTTTTCAGGGTCCATGGAAAAAGGTAGAAAGGAAGTAGTGAAGAGAAAAAAAAAAAAGTGGGTGAAGAATTGGGGTTCAGTTGGCATCCTGAAACGAGCGAAAGAATGAAGAGTTTATGCCCAAGGAAAGATGGAAGGAGCAGATTAGATGGGAAGTATACAAGTGGTTTCTCCGGGAATGGTGAGGAGACAATAGCCATGACTGAGTGGTATCTGACTCATCTTTCCACCATCCTCTTTGGTGATCAGTCCCTGATTATCACAGAAATGCAAACAGAATTCCATTCAGGATCTCATAGAAGTCAATGGGCATTTTGCTATTGGCTTCGTTAGATGCAGGATAGCATTCATGACCACTAGAAAGACTAAATACTTGTAGAGAGGGGACCAAATTGTGTTCTTTTATGCTTGTGATAAACTGAATTAACTCCACTTAATGTAAGGGCCACTTAACTGCCAATAAGTGCAAAATGTAAAACATGTCATTTATTTGTGTATGAACTTCTTTTCCCTGTTCCTATTAGCATACATCTTTGCTTTTTATAGTAGTTTCTTAATCTCTCTTAATTCTGTGATAGTTTTTTTTTTTTTTACATGATACGTTGAAATTTAATTGTAATGGCATGTGACCCCTTATTCTTTGCAAAATAAATTTCTTCCAATACACTTTGAGAGAACAAAGACATTAAGGTTCTACCACTATTAAGTAAAACATTTTGATCCTCATTATTACTACAGATAAACTGCTCCAGTCTTACTTCAGAAGACTTTTTATGTTCTTCCACAAAGAAGAATACATCAATAAATATATAGGGAAAATGTCAGTATGCAAATGCTTGCAGTTGGATTTTTAAAGACAATTGTATTCCTCTCTTTCACTACTTATCAAAATTAACATTCAAAGAGGATGGGCTTTGGGGTTTGCTATTGGCTTCTTCAGTTTTGTTGTGTGGCAAATAGCTGAGCATGCAATACAGCCAACTCAAACTGAACTTTGTATGAAAATTTTGCGTCTACTGGGGGGGGGGGGAGTGTAACTGTGCAGCTTAGTGAAAAAAAGCTCATCTTCCACTTCAACACCACAGTTTTTGGCCCAGTAAACTTCAGGTACCAATTTACAGTCTTCATCTCCATATTGTGGGCATTAACTCACGTGAGCAGGTTGTTTTTTTTCCTTACTAGAGGTCAGTGGGTGACCTGGAATGGATATTGAATTTTTTCTTAGTATGAGACGAATGGACCTTCTAAAATCAATGCTTAGCTGATTTATGGGGCAGTATAAGGAAATTCTCATCATTTACACTGTCTGACACGTGGCTAAATAGCTTTGTCAGCACCCTAAATCAGATGACTGGGCTGGGAGTGACCTTCTAGGTCACCCAAGCCTTTCACAGAAATCCAGGAATATCCTCCGAATACAGGTTTCACTCAGTCCTCATGCATAGCCAATCCAGTGATTTTGGCTTCACAGGTACTTCAGGGGTTGTTCTCAATGTTTTAGGTACTGGATGTTGGCTAATGCTCAATTCTTGCAGTGCTAGTCTCTCAAACAAGTATCATAAAATAAATTTGCCATGGTATCTCTCTGAAGTCAGAGGTTATTGATGTTACTGAACATGACAGGGCAATTCTTATTTATACAGCCATGAATCACTTTAAATAATTCCCCTCTTCTGTATTTATAATACTTCCTCTATCCTCCATTCCCTCCTAATGGATTTAATAGAGGAAGGGATATCCAAAGTTATTAACCAGTTTATTTCTCAGTGTAGTTTAACTGGACAATTATTATATGATCAAATGTAAGTACTCTTTCATTCTTTTCCCTGACAAAAATTTGGGTAACTGTTTTGGTCATACATGTTTGGAAAGAAGCAAAAGTCAAGTAATAAAAAGCATATTCAGTGGTCAACAAGAATATTCATATGTTCAACAAGGAATCCACAATATTTTTATATCTATACAGTGCTTAGGTAGTTTGAGTCAGGGAGTGAAGATTCATAGATGTAGAGCCAGAAGGAACCTAAGTAGATCATCAAGTCCGACCCCTGTCCTGGGCAGGAGAGAATACTGGGCTCATATGACCGCAGCTAGGCACTTGTCAAGCCTTCACTTAGAGACCCTCAAGGTAGGAACCAGCACCACTTCCCTTGGAAGTTGGCTCCAGATCCTAGCTGCCCTAACAGTGAAATAGTGTCTTCTAATGTCCAGCCTGAACCTACTCTGAAACAACTTATGGCCATTATTCCTTGTTACTCCGGGAGGTGCATGGGTGAACAGGATCTCTCCCATTCCCCGCTGGTCCCCCCTGGTAAGTTTACAGATGGCCACCAGGTCCCCTCTCAGCCTTCTCTTGTGAAGGCTGAACAGGTTCAGGTCCCATAGCCTCTCCTCGTAGGGTCTGCCCTGCAGTCCCCAGATCATGAGAGTGACCCTCCTCTGGATCCTCTCAATGCTGGCCACATCTCTTCTAAAGTTTGGTGCCCAGAACTGGACACAATACTCCAATTGTGGCCAAACCAGTGTTGCATGGAGGGGGAGGATCACCTCCTTGGACCTGCTTGGGATGCATCTGTGGATGCATGACAAGGTGCAGTTGGCCTTACTGACTGTGTCCTCACATTGGTGGCCCATGTTCATTTTGGAATCGATAATAACTCCCAAGATCGCTTTATGCCACTCTGCTTGAGAAGGGAGTTCCCCAGCCTATAGGTATGCTGCTGGTTCTTACTGCCCAAGTGCAGTACCCTGCACTCATCAGTATTCAATCCCATCCTAGTCTCATTTGCCCACCCCTGTAACCTGTCCAGGTACAGCTGTATCCTGTCCCTCCCTTCTAGCATGCCCACCTCACCCCAGATCTTGATGTTGTCAGCAAATTTGAACAGGGTGCTTTTCACCCCCTCGTCCAAGTCACTAATAAAGAGATTAAACAGTGTGGGCCCAAGGACCAAGCCCTGTGGAACCCCACTGCCCACATCCCACCAAGTCAAATATGACTCGTCCACTACCACTCTCTGGGTGCGGTCCCTCAGATAATTTGTGACCCATGTGACTGTCTAGGCATCAATGCTACAGTCGCCTTGCTTTTTAAGGAGAATGGGGTGGGAGACAGTATCAAAGGCCTTCCTGAAGTCCATGAAGACTACATCCACTGCAACACTTGTGTCCCATGATTTTGTGAGGTGATCATAGAAGGCAATCAGGTTGGTCTGACAGGACCTGCCCCTAATGAGCCCATGCTGGTTGCCCCTGAGTATCGTCCCCCCTGCCAGTCCTTCCCAGATGTTCTCTTGGATAATCTTCTCAAACAGCTTCACCAGGATCAAATTAAGACTAATGGGCCTATAGTTGCCCAGGTCCTCCCTCCTCCCTTTTTTGAAAATGGGGACCACATTGACTCTCTTCCAGTCAACTGGCACCTGGCCAGAGCACAACGAGTGCTCGTAAAGCCGTGCCAGGGTCCCCTCAATAACCCCTGCCAATTCCCTCAGCACCCTGGGGTGAAGAGCATCTGGACCTGCTGATTTGAACAGGTCCAGCCCCTCCAGAAGTTACTTAACTCAGTCTTCCCTGACCTTAGGCCTGTCAGAGTCTCTCCTGAGTCCATCCTGTATCTCAGTGGGGGAGTCCTGGTCCCTGCACAAAAAAATGGAGGCACAGAAATTGTTAAAAAGGTCTGCCTTTTCCTCTGGTGCAACCACCAGATCGCCTAGTGTATCCCACAGGGGCCCCACATGACCCTGTGCTTTCTTCATACTCCTTTAAAAAAGGCCTTTTTGTTGTCCTTGATGCTAGCCCTAGTTCTGTATCTGCCTTAGCTTTCCTAACAACTCCCCTACAAGCCTGCACGATGGAGGTATACTCCTCTTTGGTGATATCCCCTCTCTTCCACTGGGTGTACAATTCCTTTTTTGGCTTTCAGGCATTCCCGAATGCCTTTGATGAGCCAGGGGGGGCTTTTGAGCACTCTTGCCTCCTTTGATTCTCACTGGGACTGTCACCCCTTGGGCATGGGGGATTGTCTCCTTAAGGAACAACCACTCATCTTGGACCCAGTTCCCCTACTCTCCAGGACCCCAGGGCCTCTCCTACCAATCTCCCCAACTCGTTGAAGTGGGCCCTCTTGAAGTCAAGGACTACAGTCTTGCTGCAGGCCCTTGACACCCTGTGCTGTTTGGTGAATTCCAGCAGGTGATGATCACTGTCACCCAGGTGGTCAAGAACCTGAAGTCCCCTCACCAGGTGAATTGCCTGTGGCCAGAAGCAGGTCCAGCAGGGCATTCCCCCTGGTGGGACTGTGCACCTCCTGGGTTAAGTGGAGGTCCTGTAGCTCAGCAAGAAACTTTCATGAGTTGTCTCACCTGGCTGACTGCTCCTCCCAGCAGATGTCTGGGTAACTTAGATCACCCATGATGACTACATCCCTGGCCTTAAGTGCCTTAAGGATGTGTGGAGGCAAAATAATACAGGTTTGCCTCAATTTATGCAGGTTCAATTTATGCAAATTTGCTGTTATGCAATGGCCCTTTTGTACCTGAAATGAATTATGTGAGGTAAATTTGCATATATGCAATCAGCATAGGTGCACTCTGCCCTCCCCCAAGCAGGTAACTCTGAGTCTGTGAGGTGAGGGGAGAGGAGGGGAGAGGGCCATGGGACTGGGCAACACTCACCCACCCCTGAAAAGCCTGGTGCCACTGCCAGCCTGAGTCTGCAGGCAGCTGCC
>NW_005842669.1:783020-796215 GCF_000455745.1 Alligator sinensis | reverse complement strand
GTACAGCTGCAGGCAGCTGCCCGCCCCTGCTGCAGCTGCTCTGGGAATGGCCGATGCAAGCAGCTTGCAGCCGCTGGGCTGTGCCATGCCCCAAACCCCCTGGGACTGTGTGCCCTGAACCCCCCAGCACAGTGTAGCCTAGTGGTTTTAAGCAGGCAGCATCCGCTGCTCCCAGGACTGAAGCAGAAGTGGGCAGCAGCCTGAAGGAGGACAAGGGCAGGCTGGGGACAGTGGCTGCTGCAGGTTCAGGCCAGTGGTGGCACCAGGCTCTTCCCAGCTCTCAGGGTGGGCCACGGTGATGGGAGGGGGCTGCTGCCACCCCAAAATTTGCCAGAGCCCCCCTCAACCTGCCCTCTGCACTGGTGCAGCTGCCAGCCCCAGCCTGCTCTCATCCAGCTGCCGGTGGCTGCCTGCCCCCGCTGCAGCTCTGGGAGCAGCGGACGCTGCCCTCTTGCAGCCACTTAGCTATGCCATGCTGGGGGGTTTGGGCATGGTGCAGTCCAGTGGCTACAGGCAGCTAGCATTGGCTACTCCTAGGGCTGCTGCAGCCGGGGCTGCAGTGAGTGGGGACAAGTGGGGCTGCTGCCTACCTCAAGTGCCACAAAGAGTCCGATGCTGCCCCTGCTTGCAGCCACTGGGCTACACTGTGCCCCTCTCTCTGCCCCTTCCCTAGCCCCAGCCTTACTCCCTCATTGCCCTGGAAGTGCATCCCTATCTGTTAAACTGGTTCACTTTATGAAAATTCAATTTATGCACCATTTCCTGGGAATGCATCTACTGCATAAACTGGGGGAAACCTGTAGCTGATTATATTGCATTGCCAATAGTTCTAAACTGCATAGCTATTTATCATCAAGAGAGGAGGGTATAGGAGGAGCAGAGACATCCCTTGCCTGAGGATATTTTATACTCATTCCAGATCATATGATAGGGACACAGAAAGAAATGGACACTGCTGCTTTGAGATTATTTTCCAAACACCAGGCATAAGTCTTATTAAATAACTAGTAGAAAATAAATCCTTTTTGTAACTGAGGATATGGACATACTAACATATTACAGTGAGTTATAGAGACAAAATTTTATCATGATATCAGCTGGTCCACTGTAACTCAGTGACCACACACATCTTGGAGTAAGTCAAAGCACAATTTGGGCAGTTTAGCCCAGAGCAAGACAAAGCTAAGCTATTGCAGTTTAGTTCTCACTTACCATAGGGTAAGTGCAACACACACCTTGATGATCACAATGCGATTTCGCTTTCTTTTAGCTCACTGAAATATGTTCACTCCCTTTTGCTTGGCTATATGCTTAATCCAAGACTGCCAAATTGTTTCAGAATGAAAGTGTAAAATAGCAGCAGAGAACAGTGAGCTTAAACCTGTGCACTTGATGTGTTATAGTTCTTACGATTACTTTAACAACATTCAGAAACAGATAAAGTTCACTTGAGTTTGCATTTAATTACAGAAGGTTTAAAAGGTCTTCCAGACGGCCTCTAAAGACAAATAACATGGTATCAGTCAGTCAAAAGCCATTGTCTTCCCTTTCCAGGTTAACTGGAGTGAAAAGCATTACTTTATATAGGCATTTAGGCAAGAGCAGAATCAAGTTCTCTTATTTCTTCTAAAGAAACTCCTCATTTTTTATCATCATCAAAAGATCACTTTGAGATTCTGTTCATGTCATAAACATCGCTATAAGGAGATATTAAGTCATCCAACTGCCATAATAGAAATGCGTGCATATTTAGAACCAGTAGTGTAAAGCAGAGATTCTCAACCTTTTTCTTCCTGAGACCCCACCCCAGCATGCTATAAAAACTCCACAGCCCACCCGTGCCACAACAACTGGTTTTCTGCACGTCCAGGAAATTAAAAGCTGTGTTAAATTGATAGTTATACAGTTAAACACACACATATAGTGCATAATATGAAAAGAAGATAATATAGATACAAAAGAAGCAGAGAATTGACATAAAATAAATTACAATTATTATAATAGACATAAAATAAATCATGACATTCATTCAAGTGAAACATCACTATATTATATCAATTATTCATATTGGTTGCACCCATATAAATCTCTTTTTCCTGAAGTTTTTGTATTTTATATATATATGTAATGATTACTTTCATTTTACTTACTCAGTTTACTTCATTTTACTTTACTTGTTGATCATTACCAGCAACAATTTTGTAAAGGGGTGTGTGTGAGTGCGTGCGCGCGTGTGTGTGTGTGTGTGTGTGTACGCACGCACCGGGGGAGGTGGGGGATACATATCTTCAACAAGTACATGCGTATATCATGGTCAACATTCATCCTGGCTTGGTACTTTATTTTTATTGATGTCAGGGCTGAAAATCTGGCTTCACATAAGTAAGTAGTATCAACACTTTCAGTGATGCAGAAGATGCAGCTCTGTATTCATTGGAACACTCACAAAAATGTGTCCAGCGGCATTTCATTGAACACGGTTCCAAAGGTGCTGTCCAGAGAAGTGTCAATAAGCTCTTCCAATAGTTTTGACAGGACAGAGGATTGAATGTTCTCACTAAAGGGGTTTGTAATCCACATGTGTATAGCAACTTGTTCCATTTAGAGTTTGGGGAAATAAGCAGTAAATTTGTCGAGGAGACCAAACAGACGCACTTCTAGCTGAGGTTTAATTGTGTCAAAGTCATAGTCTATGTTTTTTTTTCCTGAATGAAAGTATGTAGGAGTTCAAACATATCAGTTGTGTCCCCACAAACATGAAAACTACAACTCTGGAAAGCTCTTTTGAATGCCTCAGTTCTGGGCAAATAAAATTAGTGCTCCCGCCTTGCATAGTTTTTCATTTTACTGAATAAGTCTGTAAGGTTACCCAGTTTTGCTAGTCACACACCATTTTTCAGTGCTTAGACAAGCTCAGGTTTCTTGTTAGAAAGTATATTTCTACGAAGAAAGTACATAACTCATCTTTGAGATTAAATATGTGCCTCAAGATAGCCATCTCACCTCTGTATACACAAAAGGGAATGGTGCTCTGCCCTCACTTCCTCACAAACTGCAACAAAGTACCTGGAGTTTGTTGCTCTGGATTTAATTAAATTAAACAAGTATTACTGCTGTGCTCAGTACACTGAAGACCTAGTTCAATATCTTTAGTAGCAAGTACCTCTCAGTGTAAAAAACAGCATGTCCAAGTAGCGCAAGGTGTACAGCTTTTATATTTTTTGAACAATATCTGAATGCTTTCCAGTCATTGCTGTGGCTCCATCAGTACAGATCCTCATGGAATTTGTCCAGCTGATTTCTGCAGAAATAAGTCATCTAAAAGATTGAAAAATGTCTTCTGATTTCATTGTTGTCTCGACCTCTTTGCAAAACAAAACATCTTCCTTTATTTTCTTATTCCACACATACCATAGGCATGTAAATAGGACATTTTTAAATATCTGGGGATTCATCTAAGCGTACAGCAAAATCAAACATAGAAATGATCTGTCATTTGACAGCATCATTTGAAGTTGGTATTTTTGCAAGTACCTTGGCGGCCTCTTCTCCAAACATTTCCTTTGTGATTTCAATAGTACATGGCATTATCAAAGTCTCAGCAATCATGTGCTATTTTCTTGTTTTAGCAATTTTTTGAGCCACTATATAGGATGTTTTTATAAGCTTTTTTATCAACGGTAGTTGTAGATTTCATTACTGCTTTAGTACCAAGCAGTTTCTGGGCCTTTCATTAAAAAAAAAAAAAATGTTAACGTTGCTTGTCTTTATAGATTTTTTGCTTTGTAATTACATCTCTCTGTAATTTGGAGGGTTTCAAACACTTGTTGGACAGTACTTGCATGCAAATTACACACTGCTGAGGTACATCTCTACTTCTAAAACAAATAAACTTGAAATTAAATTAGCCGTCTTCATATTTCCAAATTTTTTCAGGGTTATGAACGGCTTTGTTGCTTGCTCACATCACCTCCCTGGTCTTCTTCAGCCCATACTGTGGTTGAATTTGAAGGAAGTTCAGTATCAAGGCTCTGTGGGTTTTGTTGTTTTGATGCTGATGGTTGTATTAAACTTTTATCCATAATTGATATTTATTGTTTATGTACAATGATTTTCCCTGTCCTGTGTAACTTTTTATGCTCCCGCTGAAATAGTTTTCACACGTTACGTAAACAGAGAATGTGCTATGTAACCTGAGAACATGTAAGTGTTAATTTCCATCCATACTTAAGACACACTGAAGCCAATAGGTTTGAGCATATCATGCAGGAAATAGAAAAATGAACACGTGCTCTGGTAAATAAATAAGAAAGCAAAAATGTCTGAATAATGTGATAACTGGGAAAGAACATCCCAAAGAAGGAAACTCACTGCTTAGGTCCTGGCATTCTGACATGCATTGCTTTATTTTTAAGATTCAGGGGTGTGGTTTGTACTATTCCAATTAATTTTGTTCCCATATTAGCAGGGAAGATAGGCTGTTAATGATTAGTCCATTAACCTCAAAGTGCCAAATAACAGGTGAACCTCAGAGAAAATGTAATGACCTACAAATGAATTATACTCAAAAAGTAAAACCTCTAAGGAAGAGAACACATTTATACTGATACTTGGACATCAAGTGAGAAAAAAAAAAAAAAGTTATCCCTTAAATGGGGAGCACAAAATAAATTGTGGTGCCCCATGGCAAAGTCAAAAGTAATTACAAGAGAGATGAGTGCATTAGTTTATGTAAAATTGCCTCCCATATCCTGCTATAAACTTGTCTCTTGCACTTTTTAAATGTGCAGACATTCTAATTTGATCCATGCCACAGATTCAGATACTTTAAAACAAAAATATAGGGCATCTACTGAATGCTTGTAAAATTCTCTTTCACCATATAAAAATTCAGTTTTTGCAGAAAGGAGAGCAAGCCAGAGGAAGCCTAGCTCTGTGGCTCAGAAGAATGGGCATCACCTTGGAAGAAAAGACTCCCTAGGTTCCATTTCCTGCAACTTTCCCCTTTTATTCAATAACTATTACATACAAAATACAGAAGCACCATTGGTAGCTAGCAACCTCTGGCTCGCTCCCTTTCCGACTTGATATTCATTCTTTTATTGGCTAACAGGCCAGTTTCCACAGGACAGGAGAAAGGTTTTCTTACAGCTTTGCCCAAGTCTATGGTCTGGTGCTTAGGAAAAATTAAACAAGAAAAAAAAATGGAGATCTGGGTTAGAGCCCTCCCTAAGCCTCAATGATTTAAAACCATGCTCAGGAAGATAAATCTAATTTCACAGTTGAAAACAGGATCTAAAATTCCATATAAACAGTAAAAAAGTACCTTTTACATTTCTAAAAGTAGATGTGTAATTAGCATTTTGATGCTCTTGGCCCAAATATTATTTCACTTAAAAACAGACATTGCATTTGTCCCAAGAGAAACCATTTTCACCTGGGGCAAAGGTTGATCATTCATACATCTATGTTTCTTGTCCCAGGACAAACCCTGAAAAGGTTTGTTGGATAAGCAGTGCTGAGAGTTTGTCCTGTGACAGGATTAAAGTGCAGTTGAACGGCTGTCCTAGGAGTGCATTGCTGAATCCATGGCAGAAGAGAGTAGTCGTGTATTCAGCTGCTCACCAAGCCCCAACCTGAAGGGCATACATGCCAATGCCATAAATTTTCTATTTCAGGGCAAGCACAAGCTCAACTGTCCCACAACAAATGCAACAGCTGTTTTCATCTTTAACCTGTTCAAATGGTTAGAGGAAGAAAGAACAATATATAGTCAGCTAAGGACAGCACAGGAAAGTCAGAAAGAAAGATATGACCAGCAAAGACGAGAATAGGGATTTAAGGTAGGACAAAGGGTGTTAGTATCACTACCTAATTCGACCAGTAAGTTTTTGAAGTGCTGGCAGGGGCCTTTTTGGAAACTTCGACCAGTAAGTTTTTGAAGTGCTGGCAGCTGCCTTTTTGGAACCCCCCCCCCAGCAAGCAAGTAGGTCCCATAGACTATGAAGTGCTGCATCTAGGACATATACAAGAGAAACAAATTTTCCATGCTAACCTCTTGGAACTATGGCAAGAGTGTGAAGGTTTTTTTTAATAACTCCAAACAGGGGAGGGGAGGAATTTGGCCCAGAGGCTGGGAAAAAGGGATCAGGAGGTCAGGGCATTAGGCTAGGAGAGCACCTTACACAAGGCCAACGCCATCAGTTATCAACTTCTTTAAGGGAATTCTTACATGTATTCAGCATAAACTTAGGTAAGGCATGGGGAGTGGAACATAAGATACTAACTTCTGAGGGAAGCATAGTAAGGGAATAGCGGAGGTGGATCCCCTTTCATAAGTATCAGTCCACTAAGGAGGAGTTGCAAAGAATGTAACAATAAGGGGTTATTACTACCTCATAGAGCCCATAGCAGAGCCTGCTAGTAACAGTACCAAAGGCTGGTGGAACCATCCAGCTATGTATAGACTTTAGAAAATTCAATTTGATAACTTGTTTTGATGCCTTCCCTATGCCCCAGGTAGGGGATTTGTTAGAGTGGACAAGAAAAGGAAAAAATACTTTTCCACCTCAGACTTAGCTAAAGGATATTGGTAAATACCACTAAGAGGTGAAGAGAATGCCATTTGGGTTGAATGGAGCAGCAGCCACATTTCAAAGACTGATGGTCTGGATGTTAGCACCCCACCGTAGTTATGCCACAGCATATATTGATGACACTGTAATTAATATTAAGGGGTGGGAACACCACCTTGAAGCAATAAGAGCCATATGAAGAGATGAGGATGATGGCTAAGCCCAAGAAGTGCACCCTGGGTCAAGCACAGACTCAATACTTGGATTAGTACTTGGACAAGGACAAATAAAACCTCTTGCCAAAGTGAAGGCAATAATAAACTATACCCCCTCCATAAAGAAAAGACAAATGACAGACTTTTGGGGGTTAGCAAGCTACTATTGTAGGTTTATTTCACATTTTGAAGAAATATCAAATCTGCCCATTGATGCCATTAAAGGAAGCAGAAATGGCCTACTGGTATGGAATAAACAATGTGAGGAGGTGTTTGCAGCTACCAAAAAAACCTTTGTCAAGATGCGGTGCTTCACACTCCTGATTTTTCCCAAGGCTTTCATATTGTAGGCATCAGCCTGTAGATAAGACATTGGGGCCACATTATCCCAAGTGACAGAGGGACTTGAGAGACCAGTGGCATATGCTAGCTGGAAATTAAATAAACACAAGAGAAGGTATGCTACCATTGAGTGGGAATGCTTAGCTCTCATGTGGAGCATAGAGTATTTCTGATATTATCAATCAGCTAAAACAGACAATGCCCAGATTATGAGATGGGCTCTCGCACTGCAACTTTTCCAATTTTCTATTAAACATAGGCTGGGCAAAACCAGTGTTGTAGCTGATTTCATTTCATGATGTCACATGGCTGGAAATCCCAGAGCAGAAAAATCACCAAAAGATAGCAGAGATGAGGAGTCAAAAATGCCAGGTACTAAAAGATCACCAGAAAGCATCTTAAGGGGTGGGATATGTGGAAGAGAGCTATGACAGGAGACCGTTTTCCCTCTCCGGAAACCAGCCTCCCCCAGGGTTTCCTAGAAACACTGGGAGACAGGAGAGAGGAAAGGGGCTGTCCTGGCATGAATGCCAACTCCAGATAAGCCAGCAGAGGTTGACTCAAAGCAGCCCCGAGCCAAGGAGTGATGCGAGGAGAAGCCCTGAGCCAGGGAGTGATGCTGAAAGCCCCAAGCTGGGAGAGAGAGGGGGAGCAACCTGTGCCAGGGAGAGATGCCGAGAAGAGCGATGCGGGGAGAAAACACCAAGGAGCATGGACGGGGGGGAAAAAAAAAAAAAAACACCATACACACAACAGACTGACGCCAAAGCCCAGGAGGGAATAAAAGGGAGTGGGCGTTCCCTGGAAAGGAAAAGCAGGAAGCAGGATGTGGAAGAGTCCCAGGGAGCAGGGGGATGAAGACGGGATGAGCCTGTGAGCAACAGTTGATGCAGGACAAAAAATAATTGTAATATAGGTTTAAACATAAGACGAGCTATGGGCAGTGGTTAAAACAGGACTTCATTTTGTGTGCCTATATTTTGGTCCAGACTGGACTTTATTTTGTTTCCTTACTGTTTTTGGACTGTTTCATTTTTCATTAACACCCTGAAAGAGACCTTGCATGTCAGGTGGCATAAGGCTGGGATGCAGGGAACGGTGGACACCCAATTTTTTCATCGGGTAGTTTTCACGTTGGTAAAAAATCTTCTGCCCTGTGTCATGGTGAACATCCTCCCATCAGGGAAAGTGTGTACACAACCCTGTAAAAAAAAGCACCAGACTACTTACAAAAACGCTCCTGCCATGACTTTGATGGTATCAACGGGGAAGGATTAAGGGTGATATAAAACCTTTTACTCATTGCAGCAGAAGAAAAGAGTCTCAGAAAGGGGAAAAGCCCTATAGCACCTACCATCAACACATATTTACCAAAGGAAAAGATGTACAGCTCTGTGTATTGTCATGCTATTTCCCTTCGAACCATAGATCAAGACAGCATTCTATTAACAACACTGAAAGTGCTACATAACCATTTTTATTCCTGATGAAAAGCTTGAGCTATGGGACTGATCTGAATCCCATATAAACAGCTTCCACAATTAAGATTCTATTCTAAACAGTAGGCCTGTGTGAGAAGGCAGCTATTCGATCTGGATTTGGATCCAGCCACTTCAGATGTCAGCAATTCGATCCGGAGCTCTGGATCAGTTTTCTGCTTTGATCTGGCCGAAGCGGCTCCAAAGCTCTGGAGCCGTCTCGGCGATCTGGCCATGGGGCATAATGGGGAATACATGAAATATCTATCACCTTGTTGTTTTTCGTCTGATTTGGGTGAAATTTGCAGAGGTGGTAGCCTCATCTGAGAGCATGACGCCTGCAACGTTTAAAGAAAATAGGTGCAGGGGTTTGGGGAGAACTGCACCGCAAATTCTTGAAAGCAAAAATTCATGTCACATGTATGTGTTACACTACAGGGGGATGAAAACTTCAGGAATGGTGACCCCTAGTGAGGCCACAAAGCCTGCCAAGTTTCAAGAAGATCAGTGCAGGGGTTTAGGAAGAACTGTACCTCAAGCTGCTGACAGGCAAAACTCGTAACATAGATGACCCTCTGTGTGTTAAGCCGCAGCACAAAGAAAACTGCAGGGGTGGTGGCCCCCGCTGAGGCCACGAAGCCTGCCAAATGTCAAGGAGATAAGTGCAGGGGGAGTCTGACTTCCAGGGCCCTGCACCTCTGGCTGCTAACAGGGAAAACTCATGATGTGGGTGGGTGACACTGTGTGTGTGTTAAGGTGTGCCCTTCCTGGTGCTGGGGCCTCTGCACAACATGGCAGTGTGCCCCAGTGAGTCCTCTTCCTCCCCTACAGCCTCAGGCCTGGTCCAACACTTTACATGATGACAGGTAAAATAACTTAGCTGGCTCAACGTAACTAGCATCATCTGTTTCAGTACCTATGATACTGATGAACTGTCACAGAGCCTCTCTTTTTATAAAAGGAATTGACAGCAAGAAGTAAAGATGTTGTGTTGTGTTGGACATAAGCCATCACACACCATGAGTAACATCATATCTTGTGTTTTTATGTCTATATGTTTATTATGGGAAAAAAAGGAGTACTTGAAGATATGTTTTTTTTGGAAGCTTTAGGGTTGAAAACCCCTTTGTCAGGCTGAGGAAGTACCTGCAGTTGGTCCTGGATGGCAGGAATAGTAAAGAAGCCAGAGGCTGGCCTGGCACGCAATACAGGCAAGAAAGCCAGTCAGTGAAAATGGAAGTGAAATAGAGGGGGTGGTGTGGGGGGGGGGGGGGGCGTGTAGCAGCGCAGGTAAAAGTGCAGAGGTGCCTGGGGTGTCAGATGTCCGGCCGGTCGCAGCGTGTCAGAACGCCACTGTGTATATTGAGTCCATGAGTTTCTGTACCTACTACCTAGGAGGCTGATGAAGTGTAGTTCATAGATCCAAGCTCTGAAGAGTGGTTTGTACATTCAAAACAAGCACCTAACCTCATCACCAGAACTGAGGCCAACTTCCTACAGCTCAAAACACAAAACCTGCCAACTATCTCTAGTACCCCCACAAACTGCACACCAGAATCTATCAAAGACAACAAAACCCAACTACCTGTGGGGGCACATTCCTCACCAAAAAATTAATCACCCTGCCTCCAATCTCTGAGGCCTGATCCTGAGAGGGAACACAATTACAGTGCAAACCACTTTTCAGAGCTGGGCCTATGAACTGCACTTCAAACTCCTAGGTAGTAAGCGGGTGCCGTCTTCTCAGATTTCTACAAAGGCGATGCTGCTACAAGTTTCTCACATCTTTGCCACAGCTCACATGCCTTTGGCAGTTCTGGCAGATGGCAAACCTAGGATCATCTGCCACCTCAAAATGATCCCACACTACACTACCCCCCTGCTTCTGAGTCGAGCGCAAGGATCCTGCCTTATCCCACTCCTCAGCAGGCTGAGACTCAACAGCAGGAGGAGCTGCCTCAGCTGAGCCACTTGCCTCCACAACCTCAGTGTCCTCCGAGGTGCTACTTTCTGGAGGAGACTTGGGTCTAGGGGAAATCTGAGATTGGAGCACTAACTCTGATTCCCCCTCAGTCCCCAGAATTGCCTGAGCCAGCACACTCAGCATCCCTGGTTCCAGCACCAAGTTCCTCCTCTGGTAGTGGGAGGCTCACGCTGAAAGCTGAAATTGGGGTGGAGATGACAGTGATTCCACTGCTGGTGCCCACCTCTGGACTGAGCGGAGGGGGTGCAGGTGCAGGGACATCAGGTGCAGACACTGCTCCCACTGCCTGGCTTCCACTGGCAGCACTGGTGTCATGGCTGCTTGGGAAGAGAATCCTCTGCTTTGGGGGATGGGAGGGCTTACAGCTCTAGCTCTCCTCCTACCCCCTCTCCCTTCTCTTCCAGAAGACCTGGCACCTGCCTTTCCAGCATGCTTCATATTAATCTTTTCTGTGCTGCAAAAGGTCTGTGTGAATGAATGTCACTCATTTTGCATTGGGTGTTTTATTCCCTCGGTTGTGTGCACACACTGGACTCTTCTTTGATTGTTGGCTTCAGTATTAAGAGCTATGTAAAAAAAAGTGTGCCATCTGTCATCTTCTCCTATGAATATCTGATTTTTCTTGTTTATGGTGTGTGCATGCAATTCGTGTGCCTCCCTGCAGTGATGGATCATGCTAGCAGGGAAAACACAGCTTTCTTTTTTCAAAGTTTGCAAAAAGCGTGAATATAAATTGAAAGAAATGAATTGAATAATACTAAGAGATACTAAGCTAAATCCTACCCAATCCTTTTTAAAGGACAAGAAGGAGCAGGCAAATGCAGCTACTGAGTAAAGCAATACAGGCTGAGCTGACTGCCTGCTAGGGTACCTTTCCTCATGCAGTTCCAGAGAGAGAACAAGCTTACAAAAGGCACAGCACACCTGCAAACAGAGGCTTTTCTGCTGTTTCTAGGTCCCTCCCCCTAGACACTGTCATTGTCAAAGATTTCTCTCTGGCTGCTTTCTCACTGACCACCTACACATACCAGAATCCCCCCTCCCCAACTCTCCCTCCCTCTAACTTCCACTTTCAGCCTCCGAAGCATTCAGTTTTTCTGAAGTGTTGAATAAGCCGGTGCTTCTCTCTGGGCATGCTGCTTCAGCTTCTGAAGTGGCCCCAGATCCAAAGCCTCACACAGGCCTAGTAAACAGCAGATTTAGTGTCATTAAAAATGGAGGGCTCACCAACTTAGTGTAAGAGAGTAAATCCACATCCCCAGTGGGACACAGGAGAAGCTACCTGGTTTATATTCCAGAAGTGATTAACCCATCTACTATTTAAACAAAACTGAAGGGTGGCATGTGTGGTTTGTTATGTGTAAATTTATGTCCCTAAACTTGTATAAGTGATTAGAAATTGGTTTAAACCTGTAATAGAACAGAAGTTCAGTACATATAAACCGCTTTCAAGATAGCCAATACCAATTTAAGATAAACCTTAAAGGATGTAGTATCAGATTTAACCAACTGAGGTTAAAATCAGCAGGCCTTGGCCCAAAATGTCTGCTCCAGCCAAGCAGGGAGGCATACTTTAGTGCCCTCCAGCTTTCGGCCCGAGCCACTGCAGCCATGTGGCTGCCTTTCTTGAATCAAAAGTGAATGTCTGTTCACTTGCTTATCAGTTTAATCTACTCAGCTTAGACTAAACTGTGAAGATTGAATCAGTTCATCCCCAGGCTTTTTGACAGTCTGTACTAACCCTTCATGTTCAGAAACTGCATCAAGGACAACTCCCTAGGAGTGACAAGTTTTGAATTTATTTGTTCCATGTTTCATAATCATTGAATTGAGCCCAGACCTGAAGTCTTTAAAAAAAAAAAAAAGTCACAAGCTGTTCTACAGAAAGCACCAGGACTACTCATGATGATTACAAAAGGGATTCCTGCCCTTCCTTTACTATGAGCTACATCAAAACACGCTAGTTTTTAAAACTGCTTTCCAAAAGCGTTCCATTTCTTTTGAAATGCATATCACAAAGTAATCTTCTTCTCCGATTCCTAGCTGTAACTGCTGTCTAGTTATTACTGTTTTAGCTGGAAGAGTGAAAACAGTTTGCAGCCTTGAAAGCTGGCAATGTCAAAGACATTTAAGAACATCAATCTTCTTTCCCTCACATCTCACTTGCAGGCTTTCCCATGATTTACCTCAAAGGAGAACATCTTAACACAGACTCTCTCACAGCTCCCTTTCCTATTTTAAGTCTCTAGACCACAATGCTGTGCAATCCCATGACCAGACTAGGAAAATAGGAAGTTGACTAATATATTCTTATAAATTCCCATAGACAGGGTTTAGCAACATGGTAGTTCATTGTAGTCAGTAAGTCAGCAGGCTGCAGAGGAATTAATTGTTCTAATTATACAAATATTATGATGATTTTGATCATACTGGATTTTCATTCTGTTCCCTCTCTCATCAACACCATTTTATTAATTAGATGAGAGCTGCATCTGAACAAGTAGCTCAGCATACTTCATATAAGGTTCTCTTTAAAAAAAAGTTAGCTCAAGAAGATGCTGTTATATATAAAAGGAGGATCAAGTCCTGCAAACCCTACTG